>NC_089781.1:71394426-71401926 GCF_040412425.1 Macrobrachium rosenbergii | reverse complement strand
AACATACCACTGAGTGTGACCTCCGAGCTCTCACTCTGATCTCTTTTGTCTTGCCGTTCACCTTATCGTCTGAGTGCTGCTTGGAATGCTACCAAGGAGCTTTGCTTAAGGAATAAAGGTACTGTGCAGTGGAGAGTGTTCGATCATTTATCTATTATTCTTATCTCATTTCGTTATCCTTTTCCTCTTGCACTGTGCTAGACGCTGACGTTTGCCGGTAATTTAAATGAACATATCCTGCCGTTATTCCTCGTGCCTTCAGCATTCCATGTAATAATTAGACAGTGTTTCAATTCACCCAGTGAATGTGTTCCTTCTCCATATATTACAAAAGGGGTGTGTGACCGCTGTAGAACATCTATATCCTTCTGTGCCTTACATCCATCAATCAGGCCATCTAGTTGATTTCATTTATGTCTTATTATTAATTGTGTGGCACTCTTAAATCTGTCTATTGTTAATTTTAACCTGAAAGTGCCAAGAGTCTAGCATACACAGCTCCCTGTGATTTATTCTTCTGATTTCTGTAAAGACATGTAATTATTTCAGACCCAGAATTTCACTCCTGAGACCTTCCCTTATTGACTTCTCACTAAGCATCACACTCTGACCACTGCAGAGTGTTAACTGCCAGGCCATCTGACTCTCCAAGTCTTTAACCTTCCTTTCATGCAATTATTTGCATTATAAATTTTAAAACCCTCTAAAGGGAAAATTCATTGTATATCACAGAGCCACTAGGCCCTGACGACATTAGTGCCACACTTGGCACAATGCCACCACATCAACAAGGTAACATGGCACTCACCAAATGAGTACCCACACAAATGTATAAAGACTTTTTAGATTTGTATGAAATTGTACTTTATTTTAGCTTAGTCAGGTCTCTACCCTAACAGGCAGAAATCTATCATACCTATATGCATGCAGCATTGTATTTGTAATACCTCAAGTATCACTATTGTAAAATTTGCATAAGTAGCTTAACCACAAGTTAAATCCATTTTATAGTACAAGTTACACGAAGTAGCATTAAACTTTGCAGGTGCTGCCTAAGTATTCATGCATGCCAACTCAACAGTTGTTTATTATTAAAAGCAGTCATCTTTATATAATTTTAATCTAACACACTTTGCAAAGGCTCGAAGAGAAGGGCAGTAAATTGTAAGCATTTCTGGCTGATTTGCAGACATTCACACTCGAAAGAGGTGTAAAATGTCCACTTGTAGGGGGAGCTGCTACAAATATTCACTTCTTGGCATCCCTTCATGCTCAAACTCGGAGAAATAATACCCAGATCAGGGAGCGGCCTTAAGACGCTTCCCTGTTATTTAAATTTTGCCCATTAAATGAGCTAGGGTCAGCACTTTCCCCTCACTAAGCCTCCGTATAGTGCTTAACTTAAGCTGTTTTCCCATGACATTCGTTCTTCAGCCGATCCCTCTTCTTCCCACTCAGGATCTATGTTCCCAGGCTGAAACATGAAAATGCCCGAAGCAGGAATTAACAGAATTTGCCCTCCTCAGCCAGGACATCTGAATTGCTTGGAGCTATGAAAGCAAGCAAGAAAGCTAGATCTAGTCACCAGTGTCAGGAGGCAGATGCAGCCAGTAAACGCGCCACTGAGTGTGACCTCCAAGTTCTCCCTCCGACCTCTTTTGTCCAGCCATTCACCTCACTATCCGAGTGCTACCTGAAGTGCCATGTGTAGAAGATCCCACTCATCTGAGAGCCATTCTATTCTACTACCAAGGAGTTTTGTTTAAGGGATAAAGGTACTCTGTGGTGGAAGTGTTCGGTCATTTATCGATAACTCTTATCTCATTTCATTATCCTTTTCCCCTTGCAATGTGCTAGACCCTGACATTTGTTGGTAATTTAATTGAACATATCCTGACGTTATCCACTTAGCCTTCAGTATTCCATGCAATAATTAAACTGTTTTGATTCACCCAGTGATTGTGTTCCTTCTCCATACATTACAGAAGGGGTGTGTGAATGCTGTAGAACATCTGTATCCTTCAGTGCCCCTACGTCCACAAATCAAGCCTTCTAGTTGATTTTATTTATTTCTCATTATTAACTGAGTGGCATTCTTAAATCTACCTATTGTTAATTTTAACCTGAAAGTGACAAGAGCCTAGCATACACAGCTCCCTGTGATTTATTCTTCTGATTTCTGTAAGTACATGTAATTTATTCAGACCTGGAATTACTCTCCTGAGACCTTCCCTTATTGACTTCTCACTTAGATAATTTCTTCTTTTTTTGTATTATGACATTGGTTTCCAGTCAGAAGCATCCCCAACAAGATAAGAATTGCAATTGCACCAGTACTTGTAAGAATATATACACATATATATATGTATATATATAGTAGTTACATATTTGTTTCTGTAGGATTTTTACTCAAGGAGAGACCTTGTTCCTTATAATAAATAAAATAAATAATATATATATATATATATATATATATATATATATATATATATATATATATATATATATATATATATATATATATATATATATATATGTGTGTGTGTGTGTGTGTGTGTGTGTATCACTAGGTCCACGTCGGAAGGTGAGTGAAAACCAGGACTTTGAATAAGTACTTTCGTAGTTTATTCTACATTTTCAAGTTCACACTGAATACAAAAGAAGTTGATAGAGGTTTATATACAAAAACAGAAGGTGGGGGTGGGGTTACAGTTTGTTAATATGGGCAGCATGTTCTTTAAACAAAAAAGACAGGGACAAAAGATCAAGGGATAATCCAGGGTGGAGGTTAACATTCCTGGTGGAAGTAGCTTCGATGAAGACAGTCTCAAGCAGATTTCTTTTTCGATAGTCGTTGACTTTGTAGATGACCGTTGACTTATCCCAGTTCATCCCATGGCTTGTCTTAAACCAATGATCCACAATGCCATTATTTGATGAGCCTCTTGAAATGGCATATTTGTGTTGAGAGCTTCGTACTTTTAGTTCTTTTGATGTTTGACCAATATAAATTTTATTACATTCTTTACAAGGAATACTGTATACAATATTGTTTGAATTGGGTGGGCTATTCTTAATTAGTTCATTTCTCAAAATATTATTATATTTAAATACTAAGTTAATATCAATAGTTTTTAAAATGGGCACTGCATGAATGAAATTAGGATGAAATGGTAAACAGAGAATATTGTCAAGTTCGTTTTTAACATTGGTTGGATTATAATATGACTTTTTTGCTTTATTTTTACAAAGTTCTAAAAAATATGGGAGGTAACATAATGAATCTCCTATTTTATCAATAATTTTTAACTCCTCTTCCAAAAATTCAGAACTACAAATTCTAAGAGCTCTAAGATACATACTGGAAAATGTTGACATCTTAATTTGTTTAGCATGGTTAGAGTAAAAATGAATATATGACAAATTATTCGTGGGTTTCCTATATATTTTAAGACAAAAATTGGTGTTATTTCTGATAACTAAGACATCCAGAAATGGTATACAGTTATCTTCTTCATATTCTACTGTGAATTTTATGGATGGTACAGGATTACTAATTGTTTGCAAGAAATCTGGAATATTTACATTGTCTTTAACAATACAAAAACAATCGTCTACATATCTAACCCAAAACACCTTAGAGAAGAGAGTCCTTGGAATAAGTCTAGACTCAAAGAATTCCATGTAAATATTAGACAAAAGTGGCGAAAGAGGGTTCCCCATAGCCACACCAAATATTTGTTCAAAAAAATTACCATTGAAAGTGAATTTACAATTTTTTATACAAAGGGATATCAAATTAATAATAACATTGGTAGGTAACTCTAAATTATACAAGTCCAAATGTTGTGATAAATATTGAAGTAAGTCATCAATAGGAAGTTTAGTAAATAAAGATGTCACATCAAAACTTGTTAATCTGTCAGTACTGGACAATTCAATATGGGAAAGTCTAGTACAGAAATCAACAGAGTTTTGTAAATGGGAATTTGAAATAGTTCCCAGAATAGGTGACAGTAATTTAACAAGATATTTAGAAAGTTTATAACTAACAGAACCGGTTGAACTGATAATGGAGCGAATGGGAAAATCTCTTTTATGGGTTTTGATTAATCCGTAAATGTACGGTGGGGATGGGCCAATCGTTGACACTCTTTTATTGAACCGAATTCCTTTAGTATAGTTTTTATTATTTTAGAATTGAAACTTTTTACGACATCAGCTAATGGGTCTTTCCGTAGTTTTTTGTAAGTACTAGAATCAGGTAATAAGTTTTCCATTTTTTCAACATAGCTAATTTCATCCATTATTACAAAACAATTAGATTTGTCGGCTTTAGTAATGTGCAAACTTTTATCTTTCTTCGTTTCATGAATGGCATTTATAAACCTTCTCGGGAAATTCACTATTTTATTAGGTATTTGAAGTAAGCCCAAGAAAAGACCTTTCACTAAATTCATTGAAGGTGATACAATTGTGTTTTTCTTTTCCAGTTTGGATATTTCTGAGATAATGCTTGTGCACGATATGTCATCACTAATAGCATATGATAAGCCATAGCTTAAAGCACATTTAAGGTTCTGGTCCAGTTCTTTGTTCGAGAGGTTTATTACACAGTCTATGTTTGTTATTCCAATCACTTATCTCGATGAAACTTTTTAATTTTTTATCCAGGTGGAGAACTAATTTGTTTAGCTTGAATCTAAGGTTATTATAAATTTTGTTCAATATCATGTTATCCAATCCGGATTACTTGTTCTGAAAGTGGCTGCATAATCCACCCTGTAGGGGTTGTGCATACATACATACATACATACATACATACATACATACATACATACATACATACATACATACATACATACATACATACATACACACACACACACACACACACACATATATATATATATATATATATATATATATATATATATATATATATATATATATATATATATATATATATATATATATATATATATATTATATTCTAGCTGATGTACCCTCCGTTGCTCGGGAGAAAAAGGGCATGCCGTCCGTGATGACAACCCCTACAGGGTGGATTATGCAGTCACTTTCAGAATAAGTAATCACTTGGGATCGTTGCAATCTTATACATCGGGCATGGCACATAGGTATAGGGAAGATGTTCGACTGTTGAAATTTATCTCATGGTTCAGAAGGATAAAATACAATAAGAATGGAGTTTGTGATAATATATTTACATGACATGATATAAGATACATGATATGAATTACAACTGTTATCAATTTTGAAGCGCCTCGTGTTGCACAAGATTTTTCGTTCTGCCATTATGTGTGCAAATAAACAGATTATTTGGATTGCCAGCTTTCGAACACCCTCCATATAGATAACCATGTGAAAACACTGGCTCCTTCAGGTTCATGCCTACAACATCCAATGACTGGCCTTGTGCCTTGTTAATGCTCATTGCCAAGCTTAGTTTTAGGGGGAATTGAGGGTGCTTGAACTCAAAAGGTGTACCTATTCCTTCTACCCTTTCGCCCTTCTCCCATTCCCCACCCCTTCGTAAAACTCACTTCCTACATCCCCTCTTACTACCTAGGTACTCCCTAGTCCTTAGCCTTCCCCACAATCCTTCCCTCTCCTCCCATTCCTGCCCTCTCCTATTTTCCCTCCATATCCCCATTACTTCTCCTCATTATCTCCCCATTTACGTGGAACTTTCAAAATGCACTTGGTACTATTAACCTGTTTCGAATTTCAACATTATAGGCAAAATAATAAGAAAGTTGCATTGAGGAGGGGACATAAGGGGTCCCCCATGGCCCCAAACGTCCTTATAGTAGCCCCAAACGTTCTTATAGTAACTTATAAATAAAGCAATTAATGTCAGTAACCCACGCTTTAAATTTGAACAAAATCGGCCGCAAAGCAAGAAAGTTATATTTAAGAAGGGTCCACCCAGGGCCCCGAATGGCTTGATAACTATTTTGAAGTGATGCAATTAGCACCAATAGCCTACGTTTCAAATCTGAACCAAATCGGCCCATAAATAAGAAAATTGCATTCTGGAGGGGTAGAAGTAATAACTTTTCAGAGGGGGGGGTTGTTATATATGTTTTTAAGAAAATATAATTAGCCTGTGTTCGAACCCTATGTTAGCTTAACCTCTGTGCCAAAAATCATACTGATCGGTTCAATGGTGTAGACGTTCACTGGGAACAAATAGACAAACAAACAATCAATCAAACAGACGCGTTTTCCCATTTATAAAATAGATGTATATATATATATATATATATATATATATATATATATATATATATATATATATATATATATATATATATATGGAGCGAGGTCTCGCCTTGGGTAAAAATGCCACAGAAATATTTAACTCGAACGGCCTGTGTTCTCACTTGGGAAAGAAGAGCTGCCGGAAGCTGCCTCTAATTCAATTTTGGCTGAATGAGACATCCGACGTAAGGAGGAGAACGCTTCTCCCGAGAGGCCGATTTCATATCTCCCACGTATGACAAGTTGCTAAACTCGGTTTCCCTTTGGCGTTTTCGCTTCTTGGAATGTGTATGCCTTCATTTTAAATAAAAACATTTATATAAAAAAAAAGTTTTCGAACATGCACACATACATACAGTTATATAATATAAATATACACACACACACATATATATATATGTATGTATATAATATGTGTGTGCGTATTTATGATATCTGTGTTGTCGTGTAATTCCCTACAACCTTCCGTTTACTTAGGTCGTACCATGCCCCGTTATCTAGCTTTTTATTTTTTTCCTATTCATTCCCTTTACTTAGTCGTACCAGTTTATAAAATTATTTTTTTTCATTATATCCTCACAAGTTTACTAAATTTATTTCATTATATCTCACAAACTAATCTCTCTCTCTCTCTGTCTCTCTCTCTCTCTCTCTCTGAGCTGAATTTTTCACAAACGCAAACATACTCTCTCTTGCGAGAAACACTCTGTTAACAAAGTTAATTTCATTAGAGAATTCGATTCAATCAACATTGTACATTTCAGCACTTTTAAAGGGATGTTCTTTCTGAGGATGTTTTTCTTATTTTACACAAAAAATCGTTCAAGGCTTTCCCTTGTCTGTAAAGTCCATTTCGTTTATTATCCGGGGTTTTTTACGTTTATTGAAATTCGAGATCTGTATATTTCTGTGTATAGGTTTTTCGTTTATTTATCAACTGCTTCTTCCTTAGGCTTGCATCTACTCTCTCTCTCTCTCTCTCTCTCTCTCTCTCTCTCTCTCTCTCTCTCTCTCTCTCTCTCTCTCTCTCTCTCTCTCTCTGAGGAGCATCATTCCGTGCAGTTATTTTCTCTCCTCAGGGATCTTACTTACCTTTCCCTTTACTCACCAAGATAACATAATGAAAGTTCGATTCCTTCGTCTATCTTTTTCCCGAGACAGAATTCCACTTGCTTACCCTTACCGTGAGACAAGAATTGGAACAAATAAGAAACT
>NC_089781.1:71231926-71389426 GCF_040412425.1 Macrobrachium rosenbergii | reverse complement strand
TGGGTTATCCAAGTTCATCGTGTGATCATTACGAATGATCATGATAGTTATAGTAAGGATAATGGAACATACCCACAGTTTCAGAGGGCTGATATCCAAATGTAAAAGCAAAGGGTTGGGTTTTCGTATCTGAAACACGATAGTGACAAGGAACTCAAACGGAACTTAGAGGCGACAGCATTTGATGAAAAAGTGTAATGTTTATAACGCTATTTAATTTCTTTTAAGTAGAAAGAACAAATTCCATAAATGAATTATTAACATCCAGTAATATTTGCGAAGAGAGGAATAGTTTTTCGTAAGAGTAAGCCAAGCAATGGCTACTGGAGAAATTTTAGCAATTCTAATGGTTCCATTGTAGCCATTTCAATAGGATTAGTTATAATCTTATTTTGTGAATGAATATATTTTTCCGCTCCTAGAGATAAATTTATGGCAAAAACAATATTGGAGGTCATAAGAATATCATTCCTTTTTCATGCTGTTATTTATCACTACTTTACTCTGGTCCTTAATTGGTACAATATATCTAAAAAATCAACAAATATTCAGCACAGAAAACACACACACATTATATAATTATATACATATAATTATATATATATATATATATATATATATATATATATATATATATATATATATATATATATATATAATATATATATTATATATGTATATATGATTTATATATATAATATATATTATATATATATATATATATAAACATATATATATATATATATATATATATATATATATATATATATATATATATATATATATATATATATATTTTATATACTATATATATACAGGGTGTTTCAAAATTAGAGCCCCCACCTCTACAGCATAAACTAAAATTGATATGGACAAAAACAAAAGTAATTCAGAACAGGTATTTATTTAAGTTTCTCTGTGAGTATTTAATATTTTGTGTGGCCTCCATCTGCCTGTACCACAACCTGCATTCTTGAGGGATATGATTTCAGAAAATTGCAAAAAACTGAGACTCAAACTCCAATTCCCTGAGCATTTCGGTCACCTCTCTTCACAGGTCGTCGAGGCTTGGTGTACCATCATAGTTCACTGTGCATGCTTCAACGCAATCACTTTAAGATACTACCAATGTTTTCACACATTGAAGGTCAGGAGAGCTACCTGAAATTCACTTGACGAGAAGAAATCGATACCACTGTTTTGAAGCAGCTCCTGTGTCTGAAGAGCCTTGAAACATGGTGCCTTATCATGCAAAAATGGGACTTCTTCAACAGATAACACATTTTCAGGATCTTGAGGCAAGGAAATACTCCACCAGTAAGAACCGTTTCTCTGAAATATTTGCCATTCCATGACTTTCCTTTTTCTTTGATGATGCACATTAACCGTTTGGCTGTGAAACAGAGAAAAATTCCCAAACATTCAGGAAATTTCACAACTTGGCGATAGCGCACATTATCGCTGATGTCATCCAATTTTGCAGCCCAAATGATGTCATTTTGATGATTTGGCTTCCTGACTGTGTAAATGAAGAACTCATCTGATGCAGCAACATGGGGAAAGTCAGTTTCATCCCAATCTTTAAGAAATGAACCACAAAACCATGCAGTCTTCTCTTCTCTGTTGCTGAGTGATGTTGGGCTTGCTGATAACATGAAATGGCTTGATACCAGATTTTTTCAACTCACGATATACAGCACTATAACTTCTCTTCTTCCCCCTTTTTGTTTCAAGTTCAAGCGCCAACTTACGTAAAGACTTTCTTGGTCTACCCACTGCCTCAGTTATGATGTCTTTTGACTCCTGAGAAAGGACTTCAGGCCTTCCAAGATTCTAACCCTTTTCGCGATGACAGTCATACGGATTTTTGTTCCAGTAACTTTTAACAAAGAATTCATCTCTTTTAATGTATTTAGCTATCCAGGAATGTGATGCGCAATCCCTGGCCTCTCTGAAGGCTATAGCCATGGCTGTATCTAACTCCGTCACTCAGTGTGAAAATGCAAGAAATGTAAAATGAAAAATAGCTTAACAGAAACTTAAAAGAATGTACATGGAGATAGGCTATAGCAGAAAACTTCATAACTTTCCATTTGTTCTGTGGAGGGGGCCTCTAATTTCAAACACACCCATATATATATATATATATATATATATATATATATATATATATATATATATATATATATATATATATATATATATATATATATATATATATATATATATATATATATATATATATATATATATATATATATATTCTATATATATATATATATTTATATATATATATATATATAAATATATATACATACATAAATTAAACTCATGTAAATAGAATAATATTTCCTCTTCAGTATGTTTCCTTCAGGGAACGTATCTATGGAAATCTAGGAAATAAGAAAACAAGATCTGAAAGCTCAATACAGACTATAAGGACCAAGTCGAAAAAGTTTTCATTTTCGATTGATATAGACGATAGATAAAGGAACTTTTAATTAAGTGTCTTTAATAAGGACACAGCAGGAAATTACTTAATTCTTCTTTATATTTTCTTGGGAATCTAGAACACTTTGACTTTAGCGGATTTGTTATGGTTCCTTTCTTCAAGTCAGTTTTTTAATCCACAAAGAAAACTAAGCATAGGTACTATGAAAGCTTTTTGTATTTCTTTTAGTATGGGTAAATAGCGGAATTATTTACGTACTTATTTATTTTAGTATTATTATTATTATTATTATTATTATTATTATTATTATTATTATTATTATTATTATTATTATTATTATTATTAAATTAAACTTATCTTACATCTTTATTAAATCTTCTGGTCAAAAGAAACTTTTCAAGATCTTTCATAGAAATTTCTGTTATTATTATTATTATTATTATTCCATTACTATTATTTTATTATTATTATTATGTTGTTTTTTTTTATTTTTTTCTATCTCAGTCATCCTATTCGACTGGGTGGTAGTTATAGTGTGCGGTTCCGGGTTTTTTATTATTATTATTATTATTATTATTATTATTATTATTATTATTATTATTATTAACTGCAAAAGAAAACTTTCCCACATTCCTCACAGAAATAAAAACCGAAATCTTCTGGTTATGAGATTTCAAGATTCTCTCCTGCTGAACTTTAAAGGTTAACAGTTTTCTTTGTATATTGCTTAAAGTTGCCGAGCAGAAGAAATAATCCATTCTGCGTCTCATCACCAGCTTTCGTTGTCCTTCCAGACGCGATTCCATTTTCTCAGAGAAGGGCAGCCCGTCGATTATTGTGTCATCCCCGAACAAAATTGAATTCCAGTTCAATTTTCGGTTTGCCGCAAAACCAAGAGGTTTTGGTACTCAAAACTTCATCTTTATTGAGAATGGTGTGGTAAACTTCTATCACAAGAGCGTTTTTGGAATATTTCTTCCATTTTATTCTTCGCTGTTACCTTTGCCCCGTTAAACTTTGTAGTGGCAGGATGAAGATGAAGATGGGTCTTTAAAGCAGAGGTCCAATCGCACACTAGAGCCTACATGATTATGTATCCGACATATTTTAATGTAATAATAAAAATAGAACCTACTTCTTACATTCAATGGCAACATGTATTTAATTTAATAGCAATAATATGGGAGAAAATTAAGACTTTAAAGATGACACTATAGCCATAATAACAATGATAATAATATTTTTCATTGTTTATGATGACGATGGTGATGCTAAAATTAATAGTACGACCTCCGTGGTCTGATTAGTAGTATTCTCACGTTTCAAGCGATAGGTCCCAGGTTCAAACCCCGGGCAAGGAAGGTGAATGTGCTAGTTCCGTTAAAACCTGCTGTGCCTCTTAAGAGTCAATTATGTATCTGGTAGTTAGACAGCTGTGGTAGTCGCAAATAGAGTTACAAGAAGCATGGACCGAACAGGTCCATCCCACAAGACGAGACTAGACCCGGAATACTTACTCTCTGGCGCCACCCACGCATCGGGAAATCAGGCGAATGATAATAATACTAATAATAATAATAACAAAGCAAATCATCTTTCATTCTTTCATATGTCACGGATGCTGAATTTTTTTACCATTCTTAAAAGAGAACAGTTTTTAGCCATCGCCAGTGGTAAACCTCACTGCTTCGATTAAAGGAGACGTTCAGGGGCATAATTAATTACTTTTCCGAAGAGTGAAAAATCGTAAATATGGTTCCGTGAGGAAACAAAAGAGAGAGAGAGAGAGAGAGAGAGAGAGAGAGAGAGAGAGAGAGAGAGAGAGAGAGAGCCTTTAATTCTGATATGTAATTCACACACGTGTGCGCGGGGCGCGCGCGCGCGCGTGTGTGTGTATGTGTGTTGCTGACTGATGTTCTGTAAATCATTTTTTTTTTTTTTTTTGCGAATCCGTGTTCATTTTAGCTCTGATTTTGCGTTGTGCGGCATATCTGAGTTCAAACATTTTGAAAGTTATATTCTTAACGCTTGAAAATAGCCTAAAATTAAGCAATCTAAATTATGGTAATTTCTATGCTATAATCATGTCTAGTTCGTTTTCTCTCAGATAAATTCTTCATTTAAGTAACAAACCCGCATTTCTTTTTGTGTTATATAAAATTTGTCATCATTTTCAAGTTAAATGTTCTTCTTTAAGAAATAAGGTTTTAAAAAGATAGGTTTTCAGAGTGATTACCTGCTATTAGTAGTAACTGTTATAATAGCAGTAAGCGTTAACCCTACTAGTAGCTTTGTCGAAAATTACGGCCAACTATAATACCTTTCTATTGCTGAGTTAATCAAGAATTATTACTCTTGTTATTCAAAATCAGCAAATGTTCATTTGTACAAAACTTGAAAGGTCATTAATTTGCAATTGTAAGTTACAGAATACAATTCCAAAACTGGCAACGTTTTGGTGTGTCCGTTCTCAAGTTATCTAAATGAAATAAATTGGACGTAGACAAGACAGCAGCAGTGATTTTGCAGCGAGAAAAAGCAGAGATTGCATTCAGGGACACAGTTAATTGACACAGCAAATGTAATATACAACACTTTGTTAGCTGTTTCGTAAAGAAGCCACATGGAGAAGTCATTTTTTTGAGAGACCAGTTAAATTACACAGATAAATGGGCTGACTAAATTCCAGTTCCCCTTCCCCTTTTAAGAACGGAACGCATTCAGCACGCGGGGAAATGAAAGGGAACCTCACACAAAAGAGTGCTGGTAAAACGTCGATAATAGCGGAATTCCACCAACAATCGGAACTATGCTTATCTGATATTTCAGCTTTTGGCTCGGTGCTGGAATCTCTTTGTGCTGGAAAGTTTTCCATTCTCTTCGGAGGGTCCCTAGTTCGAAAGGATGGAGTCATTTTCCAAATCATGAACATTTAGGCTTCATATTTAATCTCTTCGGTCAATTTGTCCATCGCAGGGGTGTGATTAAGTAGTTTTTTGTTATCTAAGAAAGTTTAACACACGAAGAGGTGCGTACGAACTTGGTATAGGCTGTAGAGATAAGAGAATGTTAAATCTAAAACTTTTTTAAAGGGCTTTAGTTATGTATATTTAACTGTCGGACTAAAATTAAGTTTATAATCAAACAAAGGATAATCACGTTCTTTGGTGTTTATTCCTTCAAGATAACATCCTCACGGAAAATCACATAAAATATCGGTTGAAACTAAAATAAAGTGGTATTGCCTTATAGAATATACCCAGACGACGGAAACACTGTACTGTTGGAAAAGAGACTTGGAAGTGGTAACGAAGTTCACAGTGATAATTGCTGACAGGAGACAGAGACAACCACAAATGCTTTTCGAATTTCTACCTAATGATCCTTGATTGAATCATGATGACCAAACACTCAATCAATAATCGAACAGAGCCATTTTGTGGAACAACCTGGGTTTTTCGCGAAAGCGCTGTTACTTAATCTCTCTCTCTCTCTCTCTCTCTCTCTCTCTCTCTCTCTCTCTCTCTCTTTGTGGGCTCGTGTCTCAGGTAAATGAACTTAGTTTTACAAATTATTCGGTTCTTCAACTGGACGAGGTGGGACGAATGGATGCATCTGCTGCAATCGAGTGTACCTAATTATTAGTAGATAGTTGTGGATCACAGCTGGAAAGTGACCAAGAGAGAAAAACATAGAGAAAAAAATAAACGAGTGTTTATTGCTCCGTCAAATGTATGCCATGAAAATGGATAGGCCTCGACCAGGATGAAACCATTCATGAGATGGAATAATTACCTCCCATTTGTTTTATTGTTTTACTATCATGGATTCATGAACAGTAGAATTTCACAGTTTTTGATAATTGAGCGTTACATTATACAAGAATGCACTAAAAAAAATCATTTTGAAAAAATCTTGTTTCTACTGTTAATTTCTGAAAATTAGCTTGCAACATGAAAAGAGGCTTTGGAGGAGCAAATGGATGACAGCAAGTTAGTAGAAGGCTTTTATTTTCTGTAGTTGCAGAATTTAATACTGGTTTCACTTTATAAGGTATTTAGAAGCGAAGCTTATTGCTATAAAAAAAAAAGTATCTTCATGTCGTATTCATCAGTAATGTCACATTCAAACCTCATTCCGTTACAGAAATAACATGAAGAAAACAAAATAAGCCGTACGTTTATGTCGACATTTATTTTGAATTATCATGGAAAATATTTTTGGCTTTTTTTGTTTCTTCTCTCCTAAGCTTCAAAAACCAAATATTTAATGCAACAACAACAGGCTTTGTCTCGTCGGTGAAAATCATGATAAGTACGTGGCTATTGTAAATGATACACCTGGCATCGTATTACTTAAGAGAGTCTTTTGTAATCCAATAGGGAAGAAAAGCTCTCTGTATAAAAAATAACTTTTCCCTGTGGATAAGTATGTTGTTATACTTGAACATAGTAAATTTGCCTAATATAACGAACCAATTTTACCCAGCATCATGTACTAGAAAATAATGTTTGTATTCACTTGTAGTGATAAATACACCAAAAACTGCCGTGTAAAGCTTGATATTCGCCCTAAAAGCTACCTCACATTCCTTCGTATTTCCATATAATCTGAACCCGAATGCGAGAGAACTTCCTATTTCATTCATGCCTATAAAAAGTTTTACTTCTCTCAAGTAGTTTCCCGAGACGCTTCCATGACGGTGTTTACTTCCCCAGGGGATATCCAGGGAAGCTTTCGCGAACAACGGCCATCCGGTTTTATGGCCCAAAGAATCATAAAAGATATAAAGGCATTGCGATATCATGATCTCTTTCGCACGAAAACATGTGTTTTTGTGTTTGCGTATGTTTGGGTGTTGGTGGATGTGTACCATCTTTATCGTGGTTAAGGCAACGTGAAGGGCAAAAGGCTGGTTTTGTATATCCATTATTTATGGAGCATTTTTAACCTGTTCGAGACAGAATCCAGTAAATGGATAATAATGTTATTTTGTTTCCTTCTTTGAGTGTATGTATATGTATATATATATATATATATATATATATATATATAAGTGTGTGTGTTTGTGTGTGTGTGTGTATGTGTGTATGTGTGTGTGTGAAAGTGCTCCATTTTTCATCAGTGCAGTAGGGGGAGGCCTCTACTGACAATTAAAGTTTCAAAGAGAAGATTTGTGGTTCTATTCGGAAAATTCCAGTTTCATACAGATGAAATATGGTTCAATGCTGATAGTTGCCATGCCATACAGAGGGAATGTGGCTCAATGTTGACAATATGCATTTTATACAAAATTAATGTAGCTCAATGCTGATACTTCCCATTTCATACAACAGGAATGCGGTTCGGTTGTGATAGTTCCCATTTCTTACAGAGGGAATGAGGCTCACTGCAGAAGAAATGTGGCACAATGCTGACAATTCCCATTTCATACAGAAGGAATGATGCTCAATGCTGACAATTCCAATTTCGTACAGCAGGAACGGGGCTTAGGGCTGACAAATCCCATTTTTATACATAAGGAACGTGGTTCAGTGCTGATAATTCAAATTTTGTAGGGAGGAAGGTGGCTTAATGCAGACAATTCCCATTTCATACAGAAGAAAAATGGTTCAGTGCTAACAATTCCCATTTCATACAGAAGGAACGTGCATCAGCGCTGTTAATTCCAGTTTCATAAAAGAGGAATGTGGCTTAATGCAAATGATTCCCATTTCATACAGAAGGAACGTGCCTCAGTGTTGATAATTTCAATTTCATATAGAAGGAATGTGGCTTAATGCAGATAATTCCCATTTCATATAGAAGGAACACGGTTTAATGCTAATAATTCCCATTTCATTCAGATGGAATGTGGCTCAGTGCTCACAAAGTTCATTTCATACAGAAAGAATGTGGTGCACTGCTTGCAAAAATTACAGTTTTACGCTCAAGCAATCCTTCTCTTTTAGTTCCTACATTATAACTTATAGCTCTCAGGTTAATAGAATCATAGCTGTGTGATTTTTTTAATTTCCTTTAATTTTGAAATACAAGTGACTGCTCTGATGAAAATTATATATGTATGGGAATTTTAACTTTTATTTTGACTTTATCGATTTATATAGAATATCCTGACATGAAATGGATAAATGTAGTATCAGTATATCTAGTGTATATTAAATTTCCCTAATGTCTGGAGGCATTCACGTAACTGCTAACTTTCTGTTTAAGGTTTGATATCCAATATTCACTTTGCAAATATTATATGTGTTTGTGAGTGGGGTTGTGCGCGTGTGCATGTGTATACACGTGTGTGTGTGTCTGTGTTTGTAGTTGTGTCAAATGTGTGTTCAATCGTCCATAAATATCTATGAAATTCTAAAGCACAAGAGTTCTTGATATAACTACCACAAAACCGGTATAGTTTAATGAACACGTTTGTCATGGACCAAATTCCCTAATAATCCAGCGTGCAGTTCAGGTTCTATCCTCACTAAGGAGCCAGGGAATAATCAATTGTTTTATATTGGCAGCCTGAAAGAGCCTTACAAGGCTACAATTTGTCTTTTAAGTTTTGTAACAGCATTTGACAGCGAAAAACAGTTTCTGATGCATATTCTTTGGTAAACAAGAACTTGGCAACGAGTATTGACAACATAAAACGACCTTCTGTCATCTTATTTTTCATCTCTTCTTCCCCTTTAGCTGCTGTTACTGCTTCTGGTTCTCATTTTTTCTCCTCCTTGTGCGTTTCATTCTCACTCTTTTTATTTTCCTCGTTCATCCTCATTCGTAAAGAATGTTCCCATTTAGTTTGCGCTGCTATCTAACTCTCCTTTACTGCTCTCGTAATTCTAGTTTCTCGTCTTATTTGTTTACTAAATTTTCTTCTCTAGTCACTGAATGACCGTCATTTTATTTTACATTATACAAGTTCGAGAGGGACGGGTGTAAAAGTTTTCTGTAAATGTAGTTAAGACAAGTGAAAGATAAGAAGAAAGTGAGAGAGCACATAAGAAGAAAATGACTGAATAATGGGTTAGGGTTAATGGCATAAATCTATTCTCAGGTATTCCGATTGTTTGAAAGACTAATTGTTTATAATTGTGGGAGGTTTTACATTTCAAAAAGAGGTCAGTTGAACAATTAATTATATTCATAATTTATTTTCAAGAAAGGTTCTCATTGAAACTTTTTAGGTTAAAATAAGTAAAAAATGCGCCGAAGTTTCTTCAGCGCAATCGAGTTTTCTGTACAGCTTATAATGCTGTATGAAATTCTCAGCCACGGCCCGGTGGTGGCCTTTGTTGTTGGCCTCTATAGCGCTGCCAGACGCACGGTCATTGCTAACTTTAACCTTAAATCAAATAAAAACTACTGGTTCTAGATGGCTGCAATTTGGTATGTTTGATGATTGGAGGGTGGGTGATCAACATACCAACTTGCAGCCCTCTAGCCTCAGTAGTTTTTAAGATCTGAGGGCGGACAGAAAAAGTGCGGACGGACAGCAAATAGCCATCTCAATAGTTTTCATTTACAGAAAACTAAAAATGAACTGACCATTAAATGAACCCCTTCTAACATCATTTAATGGTTATAGCTTATCATGTAAAAGGACAGCAAGAGAGACAGAGTGAGAGATAACACTGGCAAATAAATAGCCTCATTATGAGACGAACCATTTCCACAGCATACATTATCCTTTACAGAGCTCGTGGGCTGTCAGTCTAATATCATGGTGAAAAAGACTTTGAAGTCAAAATTCTTCACAACATTATCATACTTGTTGTTTCTATCTAATTTATTACGACATTTCCGGTAATATTATTATTATCTAGTAATGGTATATGATTTTCTGTCTGTCTTACTGTAAACACTATTTAATAACATTAGCTTAACACATTTTAAGTTTACTGCATATTCTTATTGTTATTAATTGAGTATAGATGTTCAATTTCTCTTTTAGCATAACTGTATTTTTGTACCCTGTTGTATCAACTTACATTGTTTACATAAGGCCTTGAGTTGAGGTACAATATATTATTATTATTATTATTATTATTATTATTATTATTATTATTATTATTATTATTATTATTATTAGCGTAGTTAGAAAATGTCTCAAACAACTAAATAAGTCTAAGACACGATTTCCAATTGCAAATATGATTTGAGCTGATACATAAAAAAAATCAAGGCTGGATAACTGATTTGTTGAAGGGTATCGAATTTTGAAATTCTTTCCGAACAGTTTATGTTGAGTTCGTCAGCTGATAAAGTTTTAACTTTCTTCTTCATAATTTTTGAATACATAATGCACATTTAAGCAAAGAAATAACTGCTAGTGCACGTCATAACCATTTAGATTTAATTTTTAATCTTCTGTTACCTACCTCCTCACGTATCTGATGAAATGAACAGGCCTTGCAGGCATCGTTCGTCATAAGTAAATGCTTTACATCAAGCGTTCGTGTATCATATATCCTGTAGTTGGGACTCAGTCACAAGCAATTGTGAATATAAGAAAATTAATTTTCTTTCTGCATATATATCATATTATATTCAAAACTATGCAAAACAACCCAATAAGATTCTTGTATTTTTCCAATCATCCCCTGCAATTTCAGTCTCAATTTTCATCTCCCAAAAGATCTTAATATTTTCTCTCCACACCGACCTATTTCCCCTCCTGATAATCACATCTTGAGTAAATGGAAACCTAAACCCAATTTCTCCCTGGGGTGAAGAAAAGCTGGAACCGGTGATGAGGAATACGCTCGAGGGATGGATACCAGCAGGTAGGGTGCAGACTACCGAAACTAGATCCTGGGAAACATATCGCTTCGATTATTTCCGGGAAATATTTTCTCTGCTTTATTTTATATTGGGAGTTTTATTCAATAAATAATCCCAGTATTTTGTTATTCTGTTTTGTTTGCTTTATTTTACATTGGGAGTTTTAATCAGTGAATAATCACAATTGTTTTGTGTATGTAGAATGATAAAACTCAAGTACATTTCTGTAACCTCTGGCAAATTTGGATTTTAAAGTTATTTCAAACTTATTTTGCAGTAGGTCAAATTGCTTAATATGCCTCTGAAAAACTGGATAAATGTGTTTATTTTTTACTTTAATCTAACAGCGTGCTATAGAACTGAAATAATTATAAAACACAATTCACACACATACACAGACACACACACAAACTATAATTTTGTCTTAACAGTGCTTCAATCCTGATGATTCGTTAATGTTGACAATTAGTAAGTGACAAGACAATTTACA
Source organism: Macrobrachium rosenbergii (assembly GCF_040412425.1). Lineage (NCBI taxonomy): Eukaryota > Metazoa > Arthropoda > Malacostraca > Decapoda > Palaemonidae > Macrobrachium > Macrobrachium rosenbergii. The sequence goes on along the minus strand of NC_089781.1, from coordinate 71,377,706 downwards.
AAGAGGTGCAGGTGAGTGTGTATGTTTGTGTGTGTCTCTGTGTGTAAAAGAAGCAAAGATATGGCCTACATTGTTTTCCAGCACCACACCAGAGAAGAAAAGGGGTTACATTTTGTCTAAGTCCTTGAAAAAGCAAGAATAAGAAAGCGAAACACTGAAGAGTTAATAAGAAAAATTAATAATTACCATACTCGTGGTATTAGCGACTCGCCTTGAGTGAAAGAAGGCAGAAAGAAGCGACCTGAAAAATTACGAAAGAGAGAGAGAGAGAGAGAGAGAGAGAGAGAGAGAGAGAGAGAGAGCAAAAATAGCTGAAAAACGTTTCCTTCAGTGAGATCTGGACATCCATCACTCCTTACAAAGGAATACTTCTTTACTGTACTGAAAAGACATCTCACATTCTGTACTCCCTTTTTCCTTGTTAGTTATGACTCACTATTGTCATTTCCTGAAGACCTGCTCTATTGTGAGGAAAATCTTCATAAACAATGTTAAAAGGAATTCACCAAGAGGAAAAACTGGAAAGCCAACACACATACACACACACACACACGTATATACAGTATATAAATGTGTGTGTTGGTTTTATATATATATATATATATATATATATATATATATATATATATATATATATATATATATATATATATATATATATATATATATATATATATATATATATATATTATAATATTGCAACATGGAAATTCTTTCCAAGCAACCTCATCTGTAAAGTAACTGAGAAAGAAATAAAATTAATTTTGATTGTTTTAATTACTAGGACTGTGGGTTTCCACTCGCCCCTTCATAAACTCTCTCCTGCATTCCCAAAAATGGTTAAGCCCTTTAACCCATCTCTCTGTTCAAATGACTGTCTAAGACCTTGTTTCCAGATGACCTTCATGCCTTCTTGTTGGCATCAGACAACGGGCAAAGGAGGAGCCAAAAAAAAAAAAAAAGAAAGTTGCAGCCACCCACCATAGTAAACCCTCCGCAATGGTTTAACTGGATGCCATGTGCTCAAGATAGAAAATGTGACAAAGATTGACCTTTTGCACAATCTACCTGGACACCCAGGCATAATCTCCAGGGTTATTAATAGACGATGCAACGGCAATCGAGAGAGAGAAGCCCTCAGAACTCCGCCAAGGACAGATGTCTTTTGCCTGTCCCTTGTACCCTCCACCTGTTCAACCCCAAGGTTCAAACCAGTATACCTTTGTAGTGGCATTTCCCTTAATTCCCTCCTCCAGCATCGGCCCCCTATTAAACGAGGACATCATCATCTTGACGAAGGTATGTACCAGAATAAGGTTTCTTAGTCAGTCACGATTCCTGTTATTTCTCTGTTTTTTAATTTCTCTTCCATCGTGCGATCACCTTCAGTAATTTGTGTTGAAGCATCCAGTGTTAACGTGTTATGCATTTAGTGTTGAACTGAGTTATTTGCCACCATCTGTGCATTCCCTCAGTTCCCTTTGAGCATCCTATTATTCTTGCAAGTAACCATCTTCTATATATTGCAGATAGGCCTCGGCTGTGGAACCCCTCAGCTCTATCCCATGTGAAGTACCCCTTCTCCCCCCTCTGTGATGTTTCTTGTTATAAAGACATCATTGGTGTAGAATATTTGCCCTGTGTAGGATTCATCCATTTAGCAGGCCCTTATAATTGCCTGCCCAGTAATTTGTCATTCTTCTGATCTGTGTTTTGTATGTAAATATAATTGGTTAAGAGGACCCTTGAGTTTACGTAATCTTCCCTCACATGAAGAAGGCCTTAAGCCACGTATTTCCCTTTCTCTGTTTGTCTATGAAGTTGCCCTAAAATTGAGCCAGATGAGTTATAAATACAATAGATTTCTTGATAGTGTACAGCACTCCCTGCGTTCATCCGTTGCTGTCCAGAATCAAGTAAGTTTCCTCAGGACATTCATAAAAATATATATATATATATATATATATATATATATATATATATATATATATATATATATATATATATATATATATATATATATGTAGAATCTACTGGTCACTTTTACCAGACACATATGTAATTCTAATAGCCACAATGCCCTCTTAACTTTTCGAATTCTTAGCACTTTTTGGATATGCTTGTAACTACGAAGCCGTGACATCTAAACACAAGAAATTGAAGCGACTTGTGATTTGTCGGAAGACAAACCAGGGTCATTTGCTGTTGCCGACCTGGCTAGAGCCAGGTCGGCAACAAATCACTTGTGGTAAGTCCCCTTCGCCTCCCGCGACCGCAAATCGAGCCCCTGCTAGTAGCCAGGTCGGCAACGTGACCTCCTTGTGGTTAAGGTGACCCAGGTTCGTCTCCAGCGACCGGCAAATCACAAGTCTCTTCAATTTCTTGTGTTTGGATGTCACGGCTTTGTAGTCACAACCATATCCAAAAAGTGCGAGGAATTCGAAGTTAAGAGGGCATTGTGGCTATTAGAATTACATATATATATATATATATATATATATATATATATATATATATATATATATATATATATATATATATATATATATATATATATATATATATATATATATATATATATATATATATATATATATATATATATATATATATATATATATATATATATATATATATATATATATATATGTATGTATGTATATATATATATATATACATATATATATATATATATATATATGAAAAGCTTATAGGTCACAAGTATTTTATGAATTACAATGCACAGTAGATGTTTAATTAACAAGTGTGATGGAAAAACTTTCCAAAAATCCTTGAAAAGATGTTTAGCTGTTATCTGACGCATTTCCTAATTAAATAAAACTGTTGCGTCATGTATTCTCAAGACATGGGAACTTGCCAAATGACTTCGTGAGTGCATTCACCGGAAATGTCCAGGTTCCCGTGTAAGCCTGTGTATGTGCATTTCTTTTGGGCAGAGTCCCAGGGTGTGAAGGGAATAGTTATGGAAAAAATTATCATTCGAAGACCAACACTGAACATTATTAAAAGTCTTCAGTGAAGACTCTGTGGTTCGAGATCTATCGATTAAGACTGTGAACATTGCTGTTTGAAGGTAGGAATCACGTCTGATTTCCCAAACTGTAGATTGTTTTTTCCATTTATATATTGTCCCCTGTGTCAAGCGTTTATTGTATTGTGTGTACTTTATAAGTAACATGGGAGGGATTCCCATATCTTTGTTTAGATGCATTTTGTTAATAAGGGACTTATTTGACTTCTTCAGATGTTTTGCTGAGAAAGAGGTTGAAGATGTACTCATTGGGAATGTACTGGACTTTGACTTATATTGACCTATTGTGAGTTACAGTGTAAAGTCAATAATTAGTTAAATATGATAGACTGTAATATGATTGATCTTTTGAGGTACTTTAGTATTCCATTTTATTTCATCTCTTATTTCTTGCAATCTATCTATGTTAGATTTTGTCAGATAAATTATTTTGGGTAAAGCTTGTTTCGCTGTAGACCTGAGAGAGAGAGAGAGAGAGAGAGAGAGAGAGAGAGAGAGAGAGAGAGATAAGAGAATGTGGGGTAAGTAGGTACAAATATGCGTTACCAGTAGCCTTTTTGATGCGGTCACTATTCAAGCTACCAACAGATGGGACTTCTTGACTTTGTAGTAACAGGTAAGCAATGAAATTTCCTCTTTACTGGGCAACATATATATACATGTGTGTGTGTATGTGTGTTGGCTTTCCAGTTTTTCCTGTTAGAGAATTCCATTTAACATTGCTTATGAAGATTTTCCTCACAATAGAGCAGGTCTTCAGGAAATGACAATAGCGAGTCATAAATTACAAGAAAAAAGGGAGTACAGAATGTGAGATGTCTTCTCAGTACAGTAAAGAAGTATTTCTTTGTAAGGAGTGATGGATGTCCAGATCTTACTGAAGGAAACGTTTTTCAGCTATTTTCTCTCTCTCTCTCTCTCTCTCTCTCTCTCTCTCTCTCTCTCTCTCTCTTGTAATTTTTCAGGTGGCTGCTCTCTGCCTTCTTTCACTCGAGGCGAGTCGCTAAGTACCACGAGTATGTTAATTATTAATTGCTCTTATTAACTCCTCGGTGTTTCGCTTTCTTATTCTTGCTTTTACAAGGACTTAGACAAAATTTAACCCCTTTATATATATATATATATATATATATATATATATATATATATATATATATATATATATATATATATATATATATATATATATATATATATATACTCACATACACAAAAAATTCTTATATTTGTATAGTAAGTGAGATTTTTTCTCCACATAACGTATGTGCGTTCTCTTCCAATCGGTTGTGGTGCTGCATGGAGATTTATAAATTCACGGGACATAAAATTGACCAAGACATACAAAAAGAGAGAGAGAGAGAGAGAGAGAGAGAGAGAGAGAGAGAGAGAGAGAGAGAGAGAGAGAGAGGGTGGGAGATGAAATCGGAAGGAATATATCACACACTTAAATTGGTTTTCACTGCAATCTATTGAGATTTTACATTCCTTACTTTACGTTTTCTTTTATGGATAATTATTTTTGTCTCCATCGGATGCCTATCCTCTCTCGACCAATTCATTTTTTTTATAAAAATCCGGTATTCATAGATATGTGAAAAACCAAGCAAATGGAAATTTATGCCAAAGTGACTAACGCTGATCTGTTGTTCAGTGTGCATGGTGATTTTATAATTGATATTCAGTATGCAAACAATCTCATGGGTTAAGTATAACAAATAGTTTGCAAACAATGTTTCAAAAATATAATCCAATATATGTTAAAAATACAAAGGGCAGAAATATGAAAATCAACCAATATATATTAATATATATATATATATATATATATATATATATATATATATATATATATATATATATATATATATATATATATATATATGTCGTGATATGTATATATATATATATATATATATATATATATATATATATATATATATATATATATATATATATAATATATATATATATATATATATATTATATATATATTATATATATTATATATATATATATATATATATATATATATATATATATATATATATATATATATATATATATATGTCGTATGTAACATCCTTCAGGTAGGGACTTGCCATCTCGACCCTCTCTTACGTTACCGCCATTTCTACCTATGTAAGATTAAGGCAACAGTACATTATGCTTTGAAGCATCACAGAAACATCACCGATACTTTCAAAGATATAAGCCACCACTGGAGAACAACTGGAATGAAAGAGCTGTGGTATTTTGCTGTTGATAACATCCCACCTACACAGAGCACTGATACTGATGCTTACCCAAGATCCAGTAATTTGTGCTCTGAATGCTAGAAACCTGGCTTGAGTCATCATCTAAAACAGATGGGTTAAAAAATATATAAGAGTTAAATACACCCCATGTGTCTGAAAAGGACTGGAAGGAGATAATCATTTATTCAGAGAGAGAGAGAGAGAGAGAGAGAGAGAGAGAGAGAGAGAGAGAGGATACCAAAAGAGAAAACCAAAAGGACTGTTTCCACCCCGTCTTTGGCTACCCAGCTTTTACTCATTTTAAAAACCAAAGCTTTATTCAAACAGTGGAGAAATGTCTTCTGTCATTTTTGAGTAACCAAATGTTCGACGAAGCATAAAAAAGGAACGTGGTAGGAATTCTGAAAAATAAGCCTTTTTTTTTTACTTATCCTTCCTTACATAACTGTGACATCCACATGAATTACCCAACAATGTTAGAAGGATGCGTCCACACTGCAATAAAACATGTCATAAACACACCCAGCAAGTTATTGCACGAATATCCCAAAAAGATTAAACACAAGGCAACGACTTAATGGTAGTCTTAACCAGTGCTACAAATGATTATCCAGCATTTGTGAAAAATTTGTTTTCCACTTAAGGTTGTTGGCTTGTTTTCAACCAATTTATCCCCAAAGGGGGGTAGGGTCCCTTAGTGCACCTCATGCACGGTGTGCTGTAGGCATTACTTACGGTTCTTTGCAGCGTACCTTCGTCCCCATGCAGCAACCCCTTTTATTGCCTTTGCTGTACTTCCATTCATAATCTTTCTTCCATCTGACTTTCCACCCTCTTCTAGCAAAATGTCTCATAATGTAACTGCGAGGTTTTCCTGCTGTTACACATTCTTAACCTCTTACTCTCATTTTTTCTTTCAGCGCTGAATGACCTCACCACAGGTCCCAGCGACCTGGCTACCGACCTAAATTGTATATTCTCAACCAAATTGTTAATGGCTTCTTTTTCAGTAGTGTGGATGCACCTTAGACATCTTTGTTTGTGAACAATGGAACACGGTTTACATTGACAAAGGATACAGGTTTTAAAGCAAAGGGAATCATTTTCTTTCTGAATTTACTTCAGTTTTTGTAATGGAATGTTTCATTTTGTTTTGGATGATATCTTTAAAGAAGCCATAGATCAATAGTCCATTATCTGGAAAATATTCACAACATAAAGCTCGAAACGCCATACCTGACATAAAGCCAAAATTCGGAGATAGTAAGCATGACAACCTTTAAACAGTTAAACTCCAATATATGAAAAGGGCTTAAAAATCAAATATGCGTTGTTCTGAAAATTGAGATATCAAAAATATCTCTCAGCAATTAAATAAGTGTGCATAATATTTCAATAAATGAAATAATGGAAATAGGAGTTTCTAGAATCATTACTAACGTGGAATATGCAGCTTTAACAGGCAAGTGTTGATTTGTGTATAAAGTGCGGACTACGTGAGTCATAAATTAAAGGAAAGCAATTCATTGCATTAGACATTTTTTAATAGAATTGTACCATATGTTTTGATAATGTGCTGCCAACTGATAAGGAGTGGCAACCTGCAATGCTACTGCGAGTCAGTTGGTTCTCTGTTCTCTTACAATAAACGTCACTATAGAACGTCATCTCATTACAAACCCAACATGGCGCAGTGAGTTTTCGAACCAAGTATGCCCCTGATACGTCGACCACCCCAGGCCATACCAAGGCATGCCTCTCCTGCAATGCCCAGGGCCTTGTCCGGGCCGTGTTGCAGGCATAGACATTAATTGCAGATCAGCAACGCACCATCTGTTCCCTTCAGGATGCCCTTCCCAGTTCTGGATCAAGTGCCAGCAAAGTCCCTGTCTCTGCTGCCCCAGAGAAATGTGATGCTGTGATGTTCTCGGCAGCGTACAGGTCCTGGAGATGTTCGATGACGTGTTGGATTCACCTTAACAAGTTTCCGCCGCAGGATGTTGTCCTGCACATTAGGCTCAACTGTATTCCGGCACTGCAATGTGCACTGGATACTCGGTACTCAGATGTCAAATGGAACGCCCTTACCCCAGACACAGCCCTGGATCCCATTGGAAACATCGTGTTACGTTCATCAAATCAGGCAGTGCAGTGGTCAGAATTTTTTGCTCTCGCCCAAGGGTGTGAGGAGTCCGTTAGCAATTATTTCCTAAGGTGCACTCAAAAAGCCACCAGTTGTGATTTTCAGTGTCCCAAATCTGGGGAGTGTTTAGCTGAATACTTGCTACTACATAAAATAATGGTAGGTCTTAGTGATCCTGTGTTAAAAAGGCATGTGTTTCAACAGTATGATACATTTAAAAGTGTAGATGCCCTTCAAGCTTTGAAGCTGAGTGCCAAGACGTTGAAAGTGTCCCACATGTCACTGCGCAGGAATCAGCTGGTGCTTCAAGTGATGCTGTCACAGGCAGTGATGACATAGAGCCAGGCATTGCAGTGTTGCACTGCAATTCAGATGCAAAGAAATGCTGGAACTGCGGGGGACGTCATTCCCCTGGCCGAGCATCATGCCCAGCAGAAGGTATGATGTGTCATGGGTGGCAAAAGGTAGGGCACTTCTAGAAATGCTGCAGGAGCGCGAAGAAGGCGCCGCTGCCTTGAGTGTGGCCATCATTGCAGACTCACCTCTCCCCCACCCAACAATCAAGGTTTGTGTCTCCCATGGGAGGGGGAGGTCAGTGTCCAAATTTGCCGTAGCAGACATAGGAGCTCAGATCTGCATTGCCAGACCCACGATGCTTTCAAGGCTGCACATAAAACCCCTGGAATTGCAACCTCGAGCAGGTCTGAGGGACGTAGCTAATCTTCGAGTGAGATGCCTTGGATCAATGGCATGCACCATTGAAATAGGTAGGCGATGCACGAAGCAGGAAGTTTACTATGTGCCTACAGCCAAAAACTTTTTTATGTCGCTGAATGCCCTTAAGGAGCTGGGAATAGTACCACAGAGTTTCCCTCACCTTTCCCCCATTGCTGCATCAGCTGAATCACTAGTGAGGCAGTCTCGCAACCAACTCACCTCAGACAACGAAGCCAGCCACTATACCGATCCCACCCATAGAGGAGAACATCCTAAGACTGGAAGAATGGCTGTTACGTCACTTTTCATCTACGACCTTCAACACAACCAGGGAACCTTTACCTGTGATGAAGGGTAAGCAACACCACATACATTCATTGCCTGCCTGAAGCCGCACCTTATGCCTGTCATACACAGGCAGCGCTCCCTAAGCATTGGGAAGAGATCAAGGCCCAGCTTGACAAAGATGTCCGGAAGGGCGTTATAGAACCAGCCCCAGCAGGGGATGCAACGGAGTGCTGTGCAAGGATGGTTGTGGTAACCAAGAAGATGGGCCAACCTCGCTGCACAGTGGACTTCCAACACCTCAACGACCACTGTCTTTGTGAGACTCATCATACACTGGCATCCTATGATATGGTTTCAAGCATTCCTATACACACGTATAAGACTACAGCAGACACCCAAGTGGAGTTGGATGAGGATAACCACCCACTCACGACCTTCATTACCCCATGGGGGCGGTATCGTTACCGTAGAACACCCAGTGGTCATTGTTCAGTTTCCGACGTTTACACAAAAAGGTTTGACGATGCCCTGCAAGACATCACCAGAAAGCAAAAAGCATCGACGACACTTTGCTATATGATCACAGCATCAGAGAGGCGTTTTGGCACATGTATGAATTCCTGTCAACTTGTGCCTCTGCAGGGATCACATTCAAACCCGAGAAATTCAAATTCCACAAGAGAGAGGTTACCTTCATTGGATACCACTTGGGATGGGAGGCATACCAGCCTGCAGACGAACACCTAGACGCCATCCATAACTCCTGTGTGCCAGAGAAGCCCTCCATCACTGACATTAGGTCGTGGTTCGGATTCGTGAATCAGTTAGCCCCCTTCCTGGCAATGACGCCCATCATGGAACCCTTCAGGGACCTCCTCAGGAAACCCACTGGGAAAAATGTATATTGGGATAGTCAGCTACTCAGCAAACTCCAGCAGGCACAGGAGGTCATCTGTCACTAGCCAAGGACGGCTTGGCATATTACGACAAGACACGCCCTACGATAATCATGACGGATTGGAGCAAGGAGGGCATTGTTTTCATCATCCTCCAGCAGTATTGTGCCTGTCAGTCAGCTGACAGTCCATTTTGTTGCAAGAGCAGCTGGCGTCTCACCCTATGTGGCAGTCGACACTTCACCCCCCCTGAGGCAGGCTATGCCCCCATAGAATGAGAAGCACTTGCAGTCACCTGGTGCTTGCGGAAGGCCAGGTTGCTCCTGCTTGGGTGCCCTAATCTCACCATCATCACGGACCACTGCCCACTTGTCAAACTGCTGGGTGATAGCGTCAATAAGGACATCATCAACCCAAAGTTGTTCAACCTGAAGGAGAAGATACTCCAATTCAGGTTCCACATTAAATACCCACCCGGAAAAAGAAACATGGCAGCGGATTTTCTCTTAAGGTACCCAGTTATGAGATCGTCCCATGAAGCCTCTGGCGCAGACTTGGAGGACGACATTCAAGTGGCAGTAGCATGTGCAACCGTGGCCGCCTTGGAACAGGACACCATTGTGTTGGATGATGACTTTTGCTAGCCAGAATCTCAGCAGGCACTTGGTCCCAACAGAAGTCACAAGAAGTTGCCTGCCTTCATCCCTTTTTCAGCATCTGGGATCGGCTAGCTATCAACCAGGATCTGGTAACATATTCTGTGGATCAAGGATACATACGTCTGGTTATCCCTGAAGATTTACGTAAGCAGGTAGCCACCAATCTACACTCAGGACACCAGGGCCTTGATCTATGCTTAGAAGGGCCAGACAGTCGGTATACTGGCCAGGAATAGAAGGAGACCTTCAGCATCGCCGTGCCCAATGCACTTCATGTGATGAACACGCCCCTTCACAGCAGGTCGTCGCAGATATGTTTCAGATAGAAGGCCATGTATACATGGTATATGCAGACAGACTAACTGGTTGGTTAGAAGTAGCCCACTTCCCCAACTGTGCCATGTCTGACCTATTTTTCACGTTGGGGAGCCCCAGAACAAATATCGACGGACAGAGGTACAAACTTAGCCAGCAAAGAGATGGAGGCCTTCTTCAGGAGATGGGGAGTCAAGATCCGTCTGTCGTCAGCCCTGTAACCCCCGTCCAACGGCAGGGCAGAAGCAGCTGTCAAATCGGCAAAGAAGCTTCTTCGAGAAAACACATCAAAATGTGGCGCCCTCGAGTCAGACAAGATGGCCCTGGCAATGCTCCAGTATCTCAACACACCCCTCAGGAAGATCAACAAGTCGCCATCTCAGTTCGCAACAGGTCGCCAACTGCGTGATGGGGTACCTACAGCTAAAAGACACCTGAGGGTAGACAGATACTGGAGACAAATGATACATCAAAGGGAACTGCAAGTGGCAAAATCGCAAGAGACTATGTATACCCTTGACACTACCAGGAGACTGCTACCCATCCAACCAGGTACACATGTACGCATACAGAACCAAGCTACTAAACAATGGGACAGAACAGGCGTAATATTAGAAACCAGGCCTCACCATCGTACACAGTTAAGCTCGACAGGAGCGATGGGCTCTCAAAAAGGAACAGACGGCACTTGAGAGTCATCCCACCCCCTAGCACACCCGTGTCCCAGCCTGGCACCTCCGCGAGTCCTACACCCTTTGAGCCTGACACACACTCCCGTCAGGAGCCCAGTGTCGTTAGTAGGTCTAGAAGGGCTGCCGGTAAACCAAAGTGGCTCAAAGATTTCCTGTGATGCTAGTATTAATTATTTCTTACACGCATTATGCACAATTATGTCAAGAGTGAATCTTATATTTTGTATATATATATTTACTTGTATGTATTGCCACTGAACATTATACTGTATTGCAGTGTGTGTAACTGTATGCTATGATGTTGAAAAGTCAGTTAATTCTATTTTTTTTATAGTGTGACATTTACCCCTTTAATTTTCACCATGTATAATCTGGGGGGGGGATGTACTATATGTTTTGATAATGTGTTGCCAACTGATAAGGAGCGGCAACCTGCAATGCTACTGTTCTCTTACAACAAACATCACTATAGAACGTCATCTCATTACACACCCAACAAAAATCTAATAGACATTTTACGCCATATTACTATCCAGGTCCTTATTTCTTGTCTATTTTTCTGTCTGTCTCCAAATTAAAAATGTTCATTGATTTAACACTTTTGTTATTTATTGCTTTTTTCCCTCGTAGTGCAATAGGGGTTGTAAGATCCCGTTTTCTGTGAAGCGGTAACGTCATAAAAAATCATAATAAGCATTAACGCATTACTTGTCCTCACGAATATCACAGCAAAGCCGTAAGTACTTTAGCTTTCGTTTTGACAATTTTTTAAAATGTTAACATTTTATGTATTTATTCCTTTCTCTATATATTTGTAAGAATTACGTTTCACGTCCTGCCAAAGGTATCTATTTCTTCACTCGCATTGTCGCCTCAGCCGTTAGTCTTCATTCTCTCTCTCTCTCTCTCTCTCTCTCTCTCTCTCTCTCTCTCTCTCTCTCTCTCTCTCTCTCTCTCGGAAGGCCGTAACTTTAGGGAACTCGCCCGGCGTAACTTTTTCAACTCTGACGTTGTGTTGCTTTGCAGAAAGTTATAAGACAAAAAGATCACATCTGCGCGAAAGGTTCCATTTTTTTTTTTTTTTAAGTATTTTCGACACCGAATTTGATATGCCTAGTTTGGTTATAGGGAATGCTCGTAGGATTCTACTTGCAGTTATTAGGTAGTTTACTCAGACCACTTAGTTATTAGGAATATGTTTACTTACTTAAAACATAATTGAGCGTCGAAATCGTTTTTCTTCATTGGCTTTAGATGATGATACTTGGAAGACTGAAATAGGCTACACAAATCGTAATATTTCATTCAAAAGAAGAAAGGAGACTTAGTCATTCGTGTCTCTTCTGCACTATTATCCAATTTTCATGGACAAAATAACACTAAGAAAAAGAGTGTCTCCGCGCAGAGGTCATATCTTAGAGTTTTTATGGCTCACTGGATATTACATAGGAATTTTGCCCTCGAAAATGTTCAGAGAAGCATCATAATCCCTTTAGTTGCTCAGTAATGATCTCGTTACTAAAAGAGAAAAGAAAAGAGGTATTTACAAATCAAGGTAACAAAAGGAGTTAGCTTGAGACAACTCATCGTCGGAATCGTTTACTCTTATTGACTTTAAATTATTTCAGGACGAAATGATTTAAGAAAATTGAAAATGGGCCTGCCATTCACTTTGTTACTAAATTTCCCTTTGTTGTACTCCATTATGACACAGGACCGGAGCTACTGATCACATTCTTCATTAAATTTCTAATACGCTCACCTAAATTAAGGAATAATTATCCGTGGAGCCCATTCCTGTAACTATAACATGCGATTCATTTTCAAATTAATTCCTTCGTTTGATCTCAATCTCTTCCATCGTGCCCTAATACCATTATACATTAGATTCCCCTAAAGCGCTGGCAAAGAATGAGTGAAATTCCTCATTTCAACGTTGTCTTAACGGTTGACTTACGATTAAGACAAAGGGCTTTGTCTGGACGATTCGCCGAGAATTCCCTCTTGGCCATACACTCTGCAGAGAGCAATTCTCCTCTCGAACTATGCAAAGGCGGGAGACGAATAAGAAGGTTCGGAGTCACCTACTGGGAAAAGGGACATTTCAAGCTGGAGCGAAATCATTGGAGTAATTTTCTTTTCTCTCTCTCTCTCTCTCTCTCTCTCTCTCTCTCTCTCTCTCTCTCTCTCTCTCTCTCTCTCTCTCTCGTTCTGAGGGGAGTAGGATTGGAGAGCAGTGTTTCTGTCTGAAAAGACACTGATGGGCAAACTTTCATTTATATGATTTTTCTCTACAAATTTTTTTTCTGTCTTTATCTGAGGGATTTTACAGCCTTCAGCTGATATTCAATTGATTGCTAGAGTAAAGTTCCCTTCTGGGGTAAATTTCATTCCTTGTTCTGTAACCCCATTTTTTTTATTTATTTTCTTTTTGGGGGGGATTGCGGGGAAGGGCCCAATGTCGTTTAACACACTGAATATGTAATTTGTAACTTCTGTTTGAGAATCATTTCAAACTTCAACATTTTGAGATAGGAAAAGAAGCCAAGGAGAGAGAGAGAGAGTTTTTTTTATTTCTTTTCCTTGTTGATATCATTTGATACAATAACAATGAGGCAAGGGTCAGAACACATACGGAGTTTTTAATATCATTTAAGCTTTTTTTTTCATTCCCGGTAAAAGTTTTTCATCATCCGAACAAATTTAGTATCTACCGACGTAACTGGACAAAGGTTAGTCCCTACATAACCAACATACATGTACAGTACTTGTGTGTCTTTGTCTGTCGAGATTTTTGTTAAAGAAAGAACTTATGGATTTCAATAAACAAATTTTCAGCAGACAGCAACTGTCCCAAGGAACAGTTTAAACTTGGTCATAGATTCGGATGGAGAGGCATAGAAGTATCTGATGTTTCTATATTTTGTACGAGTTTTAGGATCTTTTTCCTAGATAATGATCCCCACTAATTTTAACCCGTTATGTATCCACCTTTCTGGGGTGTTTAGTACAAGCCCGTTGGTTATTACCGTAAAAACATAAGCAAAAGACTGTAAATATCATAAAATAAAAACCCCCAGGAAATATTAGTCCTAGATAACGACCCCCGAAAACCGTTGGGGGTCACTATCTAGGAAAGATCCGATTTTTATAACATAGGTTGTATTTGTGATCTCTTTAGACTGTAAGCAAGAATGCTACCAATCCCACCACGAAGCCAAGGATTCATCTCATGAACTCAATATTAGTCTTGACAACTAACCTTATCTGGTGGATTAACGTGATTTGTTTTTTTTCCTATTATTATATTTTCATTTTTTAGTTTCTTCAAATTCCAAGCATTGGGTTTTCCTTGCAGAAAATCTATACAAATATAAGATTTCAGTTGCGGATAATCTCCTTTGAAATAGCATAATATCAGTTCTTTATAAAAATTTAATTTTTAATGTCATCACTGATGTTTTTTTTTTCTACAAGGCTGAGATGGGATTAGCATTTCAAACAAATCCCCAGCCCCCTCCTCTCTCTCTCTCTCTCTCTCTCTCTCTCTCTCTCTCTCTCTCTCTCTCTCTCTCTCTCTCTCTCTCTCTCTTGATTCTATATTTCCATAGCCAGTGCTTAGTTGGGAATAGCTTTTTAAACAAAGTTTCCCCTCTCTCTCTCTGTCTCTCTCTCTCATTCTTTTTTCACATTACTAAAGCAAACATAATATTTCCCCCTGTATTACTCTCCCCTCCGTGCTTCTTTTAATTGCAAGTTCTTTACTGCGTTTAAATGCCGGAAACTGTAACACCCCCCCCTCCCCTCCCCCCCCCTCCCCACACTTTCACATGTATTATGAGTCCCGAGGACTCTCTGTTTAGGAATGCATCAGGGCAACTCTTTAAGCAGGCAAGAGGGACCGAGTAACAGTGAGCCAATGAATATTTAAAGGCTCCCGACTTCTAGGCAGGACCTTAGGAGTTCTGTTTTCCTTTATGTGCTCAGGGACTGTTTTGTTCAACGTGGAGATGAGACGCGCAATTAGTATTTTTTTTTTTTTTTTTACTGTTCACCTTTTTTTGGGTTGCTTTTCATATTATTTTTTTAGGAGCTATGGGATCATCAAATACACATATTGTTTGATTTCTTATTTAATTTTATTGTCTTTCTAATGTTATGTCTGATGACATCATATTTTGAAATCCACACTAAAGAAGCACTTAAGATAAAAGGGAAAAAATTAGACCATTAGCAGTGAACTTCCATTTAAAAGAGAATATTGTTTACACTACGCCCCCCTTTTCACGTGAGTTTTTAAAGCAAATCGATCAACTGTAAGATTTTAATTTTATGCCTATATCAGACGGTAAAATTTTGTTATTCAAACTTCAGATTCAGAATACTGATCACGTTTTCACGATTAAAACTTATATATATATATATATATATATATATATATATATATATATATATATATATATATATATATATATATATATATATATATATATATATATACAGTATATATATATATAAATGAATGTATAACGAAAATATGGAACGTGATGAATATATAAATAAAGATAAAATCCACGAAGGAAACGGAAACATTGGAGTGCTGCGAGGCCTTTCGACATTTACGTCCTCTACATAGCAGACTGAAGAAATACAAAAGTAAGTTTACAAAGAAAGCTCATATAAATGACAGATGGGGATTATAAAGGAAACATATGTACCTGGAATCCAACACAATTGAAGAATTAGTAGAACTGTCAAAACAGGGTTAAATATTTAAGAGGTTTACAAAGGATTAGGATCAATCGTTCAGAAGCATATATAGTGTGCATGTGTGAGTGTGTAGTGACGTCATTTCTTCTGTAACTAACACTTACCACATTTTCGCAAGCGTACGAAACACTACGGAATGAACCCCATTAATTTTTTTTTTTTTTTTTTTGTGTAACAACGATGTGGCAACGGTTTATGATTTGCAAAATAGACAACTGACAGTATACAAAAGGTTTCATCATCAAGAATAGGTAAAAAGTTCATTATATTATCAAGAGATGTAAATGTCCAACAGAAATTTTTTCGTAATATTGGTGGTCAGGGAAAACTGCCACAGCACTCATATATGGTAATTGGAAAATCCTGTTGAGAGATTGAATCATATTTTTGGAAGCATTATTAAGCGAAATGTCAGCCGACCAGATGACAGATTGGCCCTTTTATGGTTGTGGCATTTTTGTTAAATAAATCTTGCCCTCAAGTTTGGTGATTTTACTGCTTAGCTAGATTTCTTCGTCATCATATCACCAGTTTGCTGATACTGTCCCTACTCCAGGTTATTTTCTGGAGTCATGTTTGTGAAGCTTGGCTGCTGACGACAGAACCAGTTTGTTACTATATATATATATATATATATATATATATATATATATATATATATATATATATATATATATATATATATAATATATATATATATATATATAATTAAAGCCAAAACGTCCCAGTGGAATAAAAATGTTGACTATAGCACTTGTTTGGCTGTTCCTGATATATATATATATATATATATATATATATATATATATATATATATATATATATATATATATATATATATATATATATATATATATATATATATATATATATATATATATATATATGTATATATACTGTATATGTGAAAATATATATATATATTTATATATATATATGTGTGTGTCTGTGTGTTTGGTGTGTGTGAAAATAGGTATATATATTTATATACAGTATATATATATATATCTGTGTATTTATATATATATATATATATATATATATATATATATATATATATATATATATATATATATATATATATATATATATATAATTGTAATAGCCACAATGCCCTCTTAACTCTCTAATTCTTCACACTTTTTGGATGAGCTTAAGATCCAAGTACAAGAAATATGAAGAAATTATGATGTCCGGTAGCGAGAAATGAACCCCTCGTTACCATAATCACAAGGTCACGTTGCCGACCTGACCACGAGAAGGATAAAAGTCTATTGGCTCTCGTACATACATATACCTGTCTATTTCAGATATATGTATGCACGAGAGGCAATAGACTTATTCTTCTCGTGGTCAGGTCGGCAACGTGACCTCTTCGTGATTGTGGTAAAGCGGGTTCCTTTCTTGCTACCGGACATCATAATTTCTTTGTACCTTTTGCACTTGGATCTTAAGGCTTTGTAGTGACAAGTGTATCCAAAAAAGCACAGAGAATTCGAGAAGTTAAGAGGTCATATATATCTGTCAAAAGTGACCATTTTACATATCTGTCAAAAATATAATATAGTGGATTTTACATATATATATATATATATATATATATAATATATATATACACAGATATAATGTATATATATATTGTTACGTACTGGACTCGGTTTTGAGGAGAATTTACACACAAAATTATAATTGATGCTGCCACGAGACCAAGGGAGTCCAGTCGTAAACAAAAGGGGAGTTAATGAAGACTTACCTCAGAATTTTCCTGGAGTTATAATTTAAGGTGGAAGGTCGCCATATTGGAATTTAGAATTCTTTGCCAATTTACAGGGGTTTATTCAGGAAACTTAACAAATTAACATTAATAAATTAACAGTTAGACACCATACGACATAATCACTGAGGGACAGATTCATGATAGGGCACAGTAACAATAATGACATGGATTGGCAACCAAATAAGTGGATAAACAGGCCAATCTGCAATAATCAGTCAATGATAATGATCACTTTCAACCTGCCCTGACTACATGGAATAATAATGCCTATGATGGGGTTCCAGGATGGAGGAATTACTTCATAAAAATGGTTGGCACAACGGAACTTCTCTAACTACGACCAGGCAATGTGGTGGCAGGTGGGTATGGAAGCATGGAATTTTGCAATTCGTACCACGTGTATCGTCCTGAAATAGACGGTTTGCATTAGCCCTTCTCACACTAAGGGAAATGGAATCTTCCTACTGCAGATTACACAACACTTTCTTAAACACAACACATAAATTATCCTGGAAGGTGCTTTTGATGAAAGCCCGTGAATAGGATCTGCGTCGCGGGTGAGCTAACAATGGAAACGTAACTGTACGCGCCCAAAGTTAACTACCACTTGGTTAATTTACACTTAACTGCTAGAATAGCCCTTAGATTGCACTGGTGGAGGGATAAATGATGGTTTATCGGGATCGTTACTCGAATTTAAAGTACGTGAATGGCAAGGCAAGGGGATACAGGCAAGATTTGGATAAGGGAAGATTTTCGTGGAGGAATAGGTTAAAGGATAAAGAGAGGGGGAAATTAAGGAGGGTAGAACAAGGGACAGGGCTGGCTAAATGACTACTGCAATGTACGAACCTGTTCGAACTGTTATAGGCGCCCACAATCGAATTGGTTGTCCATCGACGCTCGTCATCACCAGCGGGGATGAAATTAGTTAGGAGTCCTCTGTTCCCTTTTTGAACAGCAGATCGCATTTGCGTTGGGGGGCGGGGTGGGGGCCTCAGCTGTACCTGCAAGCAGCCAAGAAAGCCAGCAAGGAGGGTATGGGAAAAGCACACTTATGTTAATATGCCTATAGAAGTAAATCTACCTGTTCCCCAGCCCTTAAATGCCCTTCTGCCCTTCCTAATCCCTACATGCCCCCCAAGGGCTTTGGGAGTACTGTTTTTCGCATCGTACGATTCGTGAGGGGGAAACTAGGTGTGTTCTGGTAGCAGGGGGGTTTTAAGAGGGAGGCTCATTGTCTTCCCGGCGTGGGCATTTTCTGTAGGCTTGGAAAGCGCGCGTTCTCTGTCCCTATGAGTGAAAACAACTGCGTTCCGCCATATTGGCGCCAGATACACGCCAACGGAGAATAAAGTTCGCTGAATAAGTTAGCTAGATAGGCTGAATCGGAGGGAGGAATGTATATCCTTAACAATATATATATATATATATATATATATAGATATCTATACAGAAAATTAATGGAGGAAGGTATAAAAAGATACCTGGACCAGATGAAAACTGAAGCCTAAAATACACAAAAGATTGGATAGAATTTCTCACACGCCTACGTACTATTGGAATAAAAGTTTCGGGAAAGGATTAAATGAATGATTACTACTTTGTTTTGTTTATGGTGTATCTAGCTGACCATTTTAACTCAAGTTTTATATAGAAATCTATGAAATTTATTTTTAACTTCATATTATAGAAATATAACCTTATGCGAGATTCATAGAGTATATTTGAGTGCTTTTGAATTTTACAGGCAATTATAGCAAAAGAAATGAAACAGTGGACGTCTGTTGAAGAAACCCATGGATTTTTAGATCTTTTTATGGACGGGAATCCTCATATGAGTATCTATAACAAGTTTTTGATGATGGACAGGAATCCTCATATGAGTATTAATATTATGCGCCACACTGTTTGAATGAATTTAGTGGGAGAGAGGTTCATAGCACTTCAATGGTCCATAAATGGCTTGTGGCAACTTATTACCTCAGCACAGGAGAGATATTGCCCAGTATGCCTTACGGTTCTAGAGGAGGATGAACTCCCTCTTTGCAGCTTCAGGACATCTTTTTATTTATTTGCTCATAAATATAACCAGGGCTCGCTGTTGGTTTTAGTTCTTATCTTTTATGATAGTATGTCAGCTGTAATTGTAATTTTGCAAAGAAATATTAGAAAAAACATGCATACCTCACAAAAATTACTGCATCTCCCCATCTCAGTAAATCTCGTAAATATGTTATGCCCTCAAACAAGGTCAGATAGGGACATAATCTCTTACTACATCTGTTTTAAGAACAGCATCATATCATCTTACATCCCTGAGATCCTCCGGTAGCAATGGCCAGCGTTGGGTCAGCACATTCTTTCTCTCTCGTCGACTCCTCTCCCTGTATCTAACCTCAGACGAAGGCCTACTGGAATTAAACACCGAGATACAAAACTAGACTTTATTTGCAAATTTAACAAAAGTATTTCAGCAAAAGCTACGGTCATGAAATGGAGTGACTCACACCCCCTAAAAATGGAAGTCATAACCAGAGGAAATTCAGACTCACAATCAATCAAATTAATGATTCTAAACCAACCAGTACTAGTGACTAACACCCTGGTCACCAAACAAAATAAAAAGGTAATTAATTTAGACCAAAATAAATGTCATAGATTATGTTAAAAGAACACCACTTCCAAAATATTAGTCCTCACAGGATGAACCCAGAATTCCTGTTAAAAGAAACATATCATATATTAAAACCTGAAATGCTGTATAAAAAAGAAATAGATACTTAAATGCATAATGGAGAACAGAGGAGTTTCATTGCAACATAAAATGGGTGTTCCACATAATGTCTGGAAAAAAAATATAAGTGTTAATGAGTTATCTTACTCACTTCTGTGGCCGCATGTAACCAATCTCACAGTGGCTGTTCATATCCACTAACACTTCACAAAGAGCAAATCACCCATCCGCAAATCAAAGTGAATAGTTATTGTATGGTTCCTTGATAAGATGCACATTAGAGAGTGCACATATGCACACACTCACTTAATAACCCATTCCCCGGGAGCGTGACGACACTGGTTCAATGTCCGAAGGATCACAATGTGTCTATCAATCTGTCACATTGTCTCCACGCATCTTGGCCATGATCAGAAGGCACAAATGAATGCGTCAGATACCCGCTGTATCTAACTGACGAAAACTCCAACATCAACAGGCCAGCACATAGTTTGCTAAAAGACTTAATAGGAGCTCGGCCTGCCTACCCCTGGGTGCTCCTGCCCAGGTATGACAAATATCCATAACGAAAGTTCAGTAGGGGCCAGCTCCAAAAATCATAGCAAACCACATGCACTAGATACGAAAGTTACTTGTCTCGTATGCACAACTGTTATTCCAATAAACAGTTCATTGTAAAATGCATCACTTCACATCTTGCATTCTTGATGATCCAAATATCCTGGATGGCTTGTGACTGCACAAGCCCATGTTGAATGGGGTGCCCATGAATCCCTTTGCGCCAACCAGATGCCTCCCAGCAATGACGGTGACTTATTTACATCCCGCCCGACATCACTCAAAAAAACCATGGATCCTCTCATGGAGGCGCAGACGCAGAAACTGCAGGCGCAATGTAGATGGCCCCCATATCCAACTTGTATCCACTGAGGCTCATAGAAGTCATTCCATAAGGCGCTGCTGCGAGGAAGTGGTGTATAACGTAAGTCGGTCATGTCGACTGTCAACCCTAAAGGCACATAATCTCCTCACTATCCATATTATTGCTGAACTATTAAAACCGCTAAGGAAAGTTCATATGATAAAACTATAAAATAATTCCAAGTCACTAACTGGAATTTCCACAATCAACCCCCTATCAGGTATACTAACTTTAAGATACTACCCATACAAATTCTTCCCAGTAAAAATTACCTGAGAACCATACAAATACTGAATTCATCAAAGACGACTTTAAACACCTGAGAGGTAAAATATCTCCCAAAATTCCCCCTTAGAAACGGCAACCACTGACTTAGCCTGATTTTGAATTTCCGTTGACACGGATTCTGCTCTTTACTCAATATTCAACAAGGTAGTTTGACAGGAAGACAAGCTACCATAACATCTAAATCTTCCCCCATCCTATCAACTGTGACCAATAACCCATTTACAGAAGTCCTTAATGTCTCAAAACCTTACTGTAATTTCTCATAACTATCTCGTAAAGTTATCAAAGTTTTACCCTGGCTAGCAAATACTGCCGATACCTGCTCAATTATCTGCAAGGTAACAATTGACATACTAGCAATAGCTCCTATGATCATAACGGCTCAAATTACCAATGGCGCAGCCCCCTTGCTCCTTTTAGAAGAGAACTGAAAAATCAAAACACCTAAATTTGGGAGCCATATTAAAGTCTTCCTAATCCTGTCCAGAACCCTAACTGCTGTAGCATTAAGTTCGATTAGCCAATCCTGTAGATTCTAAAAGTTACCAGATCTCAAAATGGGAAAGAAAAAACAAACAAAAAAAAAGAAACCCGTATATCTATAAAACCCTATGGTATTTTACACCTAATTCTAACTAAGTATTACAACACACAAGAGCAAAAAACTGAACTCGGACAGTTAAAGATTTGTTTAACTCTAAGGACTAACGTCCTCCCCAGTTAAAAAACCTACAAGTCATACCCCATTTAAAACCAACAAAAAAAACTAAGAAAAAGAGGGAAAAAACAAAAAAAATGATCAGAAACACAGTACAGCACAGGAATTAACTCGTAAGATTCCAATTAACCAGTGTTTTTAATTTTAGATATGTGTTAACCGAGACACACCCATATTCTCATCTAGAACAACAAATCTATTCCCTTTCTTTACTTCTACAACACGAAAATTTAGGACCTAGTGCATAGTTAAATTGATTCCTGACATTTATTTTCACAAAAACTCTATCTCCCACAGCAACTTTAACTCTATCCGGCTTACATTGCTTCTCTCCACCATATCCCACGTTTTCATTTCAAGATTCCTAGCCAGACGCGCATATCTCTCTTTTGCCAATGGAACAGGTAACAAATCGAGCGCAGCCCGTGCTGGGTAACCAAACAGCGTTTCACTGGGAGACATTCCAATGGTATCACTAACCATGGAATTAATGCTATGCTGCACCTGTGGAATATATTGATCCCAGTTTACATCATTCCCCCTACAGCCATTCTGAGGGTTTCAATAACCTTCCTATTTGCCCGTTCACACAGCCCATTAGCTTCTGGTCTATAGGAAATAATAGTGACTTTCCGAATGCCCATTACATCCGCAAGACACTCTAATGTCTTGTTCACAAATTCTCTCCCATTATCTGTACTCAGCACCTCAGGAACCCCATAACAACAAATATACCCATTAAAGAATGCGACTGCTATCGATACTCGATAAGAGATCTACGAATCCTGAATAAGCAATCTGTTATACACACTATGGAATGTG
The DNA here is from genome assembly GCF_040412425.1 of Macrobrachium rosenbergii. Taxonomy (NCBI): domain Eukaryota; kingdom Metazoa; phylum Arthropoda; class Malacostraca; order Decapoda; family Palaemonidae; genus Macrobrachium; species Macrobrachium rosenbergii. The sequence continues at coordinate 71,354,655 of NC_089781.1, read as the reverse complement.
TAGAATATTATTATTATAGTGGGTTATATTCACTTAAATGTTGTATTCTTAATGTTAAGAATATATTTTGTTGGGTTGTTCTGGGCTTTACTGGCGTGTTGTGCTTGTTTGGTAGTTGTGGTGACGTCATTGATGGTGGGTAGCAGAAGCCGACTAGCCATCATTGGGTCAGGACGTGTGTCCATCTACTTCATCTATTGATCAAGAACATTATTATTATTAAGTGAATTCAAACTGGAACAAAGCTAAGTATCCGCTGATTTTCTGTGCATTTAGTATTATTTGTTAATGTGCGCATATTGATAAGTAGTATTATTGTGAGATATCAGTGGATGAACTGCTGAGTTTGTTATGTTGTTTGAAGTGTTTATTGTGTTTGCACCGACGAAGTTTTACAGCGATTGATGTAAGGTAATTAAGTGAAGTTAAACTATTGTAGAATTAATTTGTAGTTAAACACAACGCAACGTCAAAGTTAAAGGAGAGAGTGCAATGAATTATCTCCAGAAAAGAATCTGGGGCATGAAAATGATAAATTTTCTTTGTTAGATTGGTTATTTGGTTTTCATGTTTTGTGGCATCAATGTGGTTATAACTAAGCACTGGTTAGTAATTACAACTGCCACCTCTTCCACTGCTCTATGCTTCAACGGAAAAATCTCTACGTACCTAGTTAATTCATCAGCAACCACCAACAGGTGCCTATGACCATAACTAGATTCACAGAAATTGGATAAGAGATCCATATGATCCCTAAAAACCTAAATGATCCCTAAAAACCTGCCTCCTAGCCTGTAAACCGGTTCTGAAAACCTACAACGAAGTCGATTGCATAAGTACCCTTCTGATAATTGCAAACCGAAGCATTACAGTTTAGCAATTCCACCCAAGTGTCCCCTAAACTCGATACCTTGTTTATAGAACCCGTACACACTGCCCCCTTCAGCTTTTCGCTACACTCGTCCACACACAGCTGTCTGGATTTATGCACTCCTTTCACTCGAACTTTCACCATAGCAACCATACCAGGACCAAGAACCATATCATCCGACAAAAACCCCTTCTTACCCACCGACACATGTTCAGCATCCACCCGCAGATTCTCATGCACACCCGATCCATTATCATTATCCACTATCCTCACATCCATCCCCTCATAAAACACAAACACGCCAGGTACTCCAACAGTTATACCACATACCCCTGTATGAACGGAGATTTTTCGTCTTCGACATGCTGGATGACCCAGTAACAAAGTATTCCCCAAAGCAGCCCCTCATATAACCAGAAATGGTTCTGTAAAAGTTCTACCCCCAAGAGATAAATCCACATCTACGTATCCCAAAACCCGAAACCTATTTGCTTGAACATCACATACTATCTCATTAGCAGGTCTCAAAGAATGATCGGAAAACATCTATCGGAACAACTCATAAATTCATCACATTAACAGAGGCGCCTGTATCGACAAAAACCCTTACATTTACCCCATACATAGACCCTTTTGCCACTGGCTTCGCCTCTGAAGGATTCCCCCAGAAGTCCTATATCACAAGAAACACCCATCCAGTTTTCCTTTACAACTGATCGGTCTTTCGACAACGCTCACCAATCACAAGATCCCCTCGAAAAACCCAATTGAGGAAGTGTCTTACCTGAGCTACCAAAATTCTGAAATGTAGGCCTACTATTATACTGTCTCAGAGAAGGACAAGACCACCAAGGAGATCATAACTCCTACAACCGCCACAATATTTAACACAGCGAAATCTCTTAATGTGTCCCTGCATATTTTACAATTAAAACAAAGAACCCGTGGGGCCTGAGAACTCAACCCAACCATCGACCTCTGGCTCTTCCGAATTTCGACAAAACCCTTCAAACCACGGACTGAATCTCCGCACCCTACACAACCATAGGCTGACCTAAGGAATCTCTGATCACTATTTCCTCTCTCCCTTTTCGCAGCTTTCCTCTTCGTAAATAAATCCGCTAACTCACTCTTGGCTGATCGCAAATACAATATTTCCCAGGTCCTGCGAAAGGACACCCCTTAAAGAAAAAGCACAATGGAAAAAAACAATTCTCCCTGAAAGAATTCCCACACAGGAAGAAACCCACAATGTTAATTCCCTTTACTCTAACAATTAATCCCAAAAAATCAAAAGAAAGTACTAATTAAACCCACAATTAAATCAAAACCCCATGGGGATCGCTGTTGCTTTTAGTTCTTATGTTTTATTCTAGTATGTCAGCTGTAATTGTAATTTTGCAAAGAAATTTTAGAAAAACACGTATGTCTCACAAAAATTACTGCATCTCCCCATCTCAGTAAATCTCATAAGTATGTTAAAACAAATATACTCAGAATTTTTACTGATTTTAGTTCTTATCTGTTATGACACTCGGTGAGATGTCATTATAATTTTACAAAATAAAATAAAATAAATTACTAGAAAAAACATGCATAACTTGGTAAACTTAGCATATTTTTACGAATGTCTTGTAAAAGAGGCCCCACACAGGGTTGTAAATAGTTACACCATGTGCATTTGCATATCTTCCTCTTTCCACTGATGTATTTTTTTTCTTAAATTGGCCAACTTAAAGTTTGCCCGGTTTGGGGGTGTGCTTGGTACATATTTAGCCCGTCCCTTAAGGGTAAAGCTAAAATTTTTCTTCAACAATAAATTTTTCATGTAAAAAATGAAACCAGCTTAGGTGCCCCAATTCATTGGGATTAACGTTGCATATATCAAGTAGATCGTTCGTTAGACGTCAGCAGACAGTCATGTAAATGCCTCTCTGAAAAATGATAAAACAGTTGCTGTAATAAATTGTGTTGATGTGGATGAGGGATTTGATGTGTCAGGCTCCATCATATCCATCGAATACATATGATGTGAAAAAAAAGCAGCGAAAAGGTTTTTTGAAAAGTTGTGATTTTCAGACTGATTTATCTTCCCTTTGGCGGAACGATTAATAACGGGTTTTTTTTTTCTTTGTATTATGTTGTAAAAGTAGTCCAGACTCGCGCACTCTGATATTATTTGGAAAATATATATACATTTTGTATTATATCCTAATTTTGGGATTTTCACATTGTTCTGTACGCATATTTTCCTTCACTTTCTGACAACTGGTTTTCTAATCCTAGAGTGCTTTATATATCTCTTTTAATAAAGGTAATTATATACAAAATGATTACCGGATCAAGGGATAAGTGAAATGTTAAATGGCTTTTTCATAATTTTCCGCTGTATTAGAGCCACATGCTCACACATTCATTTGTATTAATGATATAAATGAAAGGCGCGTACTTGTCCTTGCGCCTTGATGAGCAAATGGAATTCTGCAATTCAAGGCGGACGCGTAATTGGCAGCGCTGGGATTTCTCTTATGAATAATTAATTGCCTCTTCAACAGGCCATTGATTCTTTTTTTTTTTTTTACAGTGAAATCAAATTTAAATATATTTGGATTTTTTCGCTAGCAGGCACCTCCCGTTTAATTCCTATTATCAGTTAATTCGTTATGCCAGTTTTCCTCAAACGTTTTCTAAATTTTGGCAGTTAAGTCATGCATTCAATTTCGGCTAATCATAATTATGTTAACTACTCATAGTTGTTTTTCGCTAATTAAATGGAAATAACGAAAAACAAATGGCATCTTTTTGCGTAGCAGTCGCAATTAACTCCGGTGATGTTTTGAAACGTGACATTAAATGGAATTCATTCGTTTTTTTTTTTTTTATGAAAGTAGCAATTTATGCATCAAATGAATTTTGATTATTAGGTCGCTCTTTAGAAATAAGGAATTGATAAGCAATATCAAATATTTTTTCACATCTTTTAATACCCATAAGTTAGAGTTCCTTTTTATAACATTGCATAAATAGATAATATATAAAAGTTGTTACTCTCTTTCTCTATCCATGTTTCCAGGAGTAAGTTGCTTTTTCAGCTTCTACGTTATTTTCGAGGACGACCCATGGTAAGGGTATTCCTTCCTGTGCTTTTTTAAGTAATTAGAATTTCTGGAGTTTAACCTAGATATTAAAGGATATTTCTTGCTTTCATTAGCAGTCTCTCTCTCTCTCTCTCTCTCTCTCTCTCTCTCTCTCTCTCTCTCTCTCTCTCTCTCTCTCTCCCCCTTGCAAAAGGGAAAGGAATTTTTTTCCCCATTATTTTTGGTAACCCGAGCACGTGGGTTTATAGTTGTTCTCTTTGACACACTAATGACCATTCCACCTCCAACCCAAGCATTGAAGGTTAATTGTTTCTGAATGAAGTACAACTGAAAACACATTTTAAGTCTTTGGGGACCTTTCTCGTGCACTTTTCAGAGTTTGCTATTCAAAAAATTATTTTTTCTTAACTAATACAAAAAGAGTTTTTAGATTAGCAATATCGTAAAGTGATCTCGCAGCGGTAAATGTTATTACTGTCAGGGAAACCTGACACTATTGCAATTAAGTTCATCCTAAGATGCGCAGATATATGGCGTTATACACTTCCAAGTATTAGACGATATTCGCGCTAACGAATTAGTTAGTTTATTAGTTAGTACTGTATTTCCAAATATTTGCGAATAGTAAGTATAAAAATATAAAAAATTCAAATTATTGAAACAATGACAAACATGTAGGTCAAGTTCCTTAATGAATAGAAATTTGCCCATTTTATATATAACATCAATTATATATCAGATGGCATCTCGGAAAAAAAAGCAGTAATCATTTCATTTTTTCTGCTATTCACTTAAACAACCATATTTACATATCATTAATTTCACTAAATCTTTCATTCATTTCACAAATATAATAACATAGTTTCATTTCATCACCATATGTCTTCACTGAGTTCAGTGAAGTAAAGTTGATTTCATTAAAGGTTCTTCTCACATCTTCCAATAAGGGACGATGTGAAAGCACAAGCAGCTCACCTTGCACATCACCACAACAACAAACTTTCACATTTAGTTCCGGCGGTTCCCTTGACACACGAAGGAGGTTACATCTCTCAGAAACGCAGTTCTTTTAGTGGCTTCAGAACCGTCATCCGGAGAACCTTGTGTTGTCCTGAAGTGGACTGATTTCCTTGTTCAAAGCCTGAAATTTTTCACTTTAAAATATAGAGGTGAAAATGACGTAGTGTTTTATATTGAAATTGGTAATTTCGGTACCGCTTCGGTGAATATGAGGAACTACGCTTTAGAAGACTCACTCCTGGAATCTTGAAAAATAGTTTTATTTCTGTAAAGATGCTTTCACTACTAGGGTAAACTTCAGCTTTGAATGTGTTAGAGATTCGTTAATTAATGGTTTGAATGAATAATTATTCTGTATTCGTGGTTAAGTGATATATGCACTCCTGCCTCTACTCTATAAGTATATTTATGTATAGATTCTTAAGTACTCAGATGGTCTAGACACGGTTTATCGTATGTAGCCATATATTAATTATGGTATCACTGACTTGAATATTACTATTCTCCTATATTTGTAATCCTATTAGAAAATTTATTTTAAATCGTATTTCGAAGATTGCTGTCAATCAAAAATGCCAAATAATATCAGATAATTAGGTTTATAAATAGATCGACGATTAGATTGAATAAACGACAAGAAGGTAAACTGGATTTTAAAGCAGAAGAAATCGTAGGAGTTTTACTGCTTTCAAAACTGCATAACTATTTTAATTAGAATTGAAAAGTGATGTACTGTGTTGTGCGGAATCACCAGATATTGCTTCCGCTTTTCCCTTTTGCCAAACAACAGTTGGTCAAATTATAATTTGACCTGTTGTCATTCTCTTTAAATAGCGAATAGTTATCCATTTTTAAAAGCTTATAACTTCATTTCTTGGCTTCAAGAAAAGTCAGTAAAATACCGTCTTTCATGTCTCAAGGGAATGTTGGTCATTTCGACCTAGGCCTTCCCTCATTTGTTGTTCAGGCGGTGTCGCTAAAATGCCGACGCTATGCCAGGTATGTAATTAGACGAAATAGCGAGATATGTACGCCTTTGATCAGAATGAGGAAACGAAAATTTCGCTGCATGTTTTCTGTGAAAAGAAAGCTTAGCAATGCATCATTTTTCTAGCCAAATACATTTTCCCGACATTTGAGATTACATTCATTAGCCAAGTTTTCAACGGATTCAAAAGAATGGTATTCCTTGGCGTTTTCCTAAAGCAAGTAGTCTGATTATGAAACGTGTTCTACTACGCGTCTTTAATTATTTTTCCGTTGTTCTACAATAACAATGGTGCTTCCTCGTAAACCTGATGCAGATTCTTTCCGGCTTAAAGTTTATATGAATAGTGTACGTTATTACGTTTTTGGGAGTAATTTAAAACTTCAGTGTCATTTTCAGAGACTAAAAGGACAGAAGACAAGTGATTATATCCAAGAGATATTCACTGGACGAAAATTGAGGATCTAGACGATTTTCTCTAAAATGTGTAAATCATGAAGGTACCGAACATCTCTCCTCGACAATGAAAAATTAGGGATGAAATTGCAATAGTTCTGTCGTTTATTTACAAACAGGTTTGTTTGTTTAAAAAAAACAATACGAAGATTTTTGTCTAGATACCACAAATATTCATTATATTCGTCAATATGTTTTTTATTAGAACTATAGATTTAATATCTTTACCAATCGATACTCTCCTCCTTCATACATATTTTTTTAATTAATGAATCAATAGGAACATTTTTCTCTAAATACAATAAATATCCATGACTTTCGTCATTGTGGTTTTTATTGTGCAGAAGTATAAGTTTAATATCTCATCACCCAGTACACTCCTCCTTCAGATATGCTTAGGGTTTTATTTTATTTTTATTTTTATTTTTTTGTTTTATTTTTATTTTTATTTTTATTTTTTTGGCCAGAAAAGTATGATATACCATATGACTCATCTTCGAGCCCGTTTTCCGTGGAGATTTCTCATTCTCTTGAGGCGCGTCGGCGGAACCTGAAAGGAAACCCGTTTTTCACTCGTGGTTCCTTTATTCAAGACGTCATTTTCATCATCTTTAAAAATGTGTTTCCTCGCCGTATGGCTTTCCATTCTCTGGTAAGTGGTTATCATATGCATAATTCCCCACAAGTGACGGCTGTGAGTACGTGAGAAGACGCCCACATAAAACAAGAGAGTCACTGATAGCGTCTGTTCCACTTCTCTCAAAAATTGAGTTTGAGTCACTTCCCCAGTAGGATAGTATTAATTGTTACTTGAGAAAATCAGAGCTTTATTTTAATTTGACTTTAGTAAATAATCATTACATGCATTTTGTATGTGTGTGTGTGTGTGTGTGTGTGTGTGTGTGTTTCCAGTTCAGTGCACAAAACAAATAAGGACACCCAAAGACAAATAAGTGAAATGTGAATACGCAAAATAAATATTGACATTCAAAGAGTAACTTACTAAATACAAGAGAGAGAGAAGATATATATACAAATACTGTTAAATATTTGTATAACAAATCTTACATTTTCATCTTATTTCAGTGTTAGCAGCCATATTGTTATCAAATGTTTATGCCTCGCCGAAACATTCAATCCCTGCTTCATGCAAAAGTTTTAATGGCGGGAGTGATGATACATTGAAAGCTATGTTCAGTCTCTCTCTCTCTCTCTCTCTCTCTCTCTCTCTCTCTCTCTCGTCTTTGTTTACGTCGGGAAAGTTGTCGTTAAGGGGAGCTAATAACTCATTTATTTTTTTCCTAATTCTCTTTGTTATTTTTCTGCTGAAGACCTTTTTACTTCTCCTCCATGTGTTATTACCAAGTTATTTTAACACTGCTATTCCTATCATTTCCATCCTGTTCATGTATATATATACTACCCATAATATTTTGCTTTAGAGCACAAACCCTGATAAATATGCAGAGAATCTGTAAGAATTGTCTTTGGATATAAAGTACACTATCTATGACCTACCGAAAATACGATCACCATTTTAAAAAACAATCATTATGTCTCTCACCTAATTCCATTACCATCGCATCAAAGCAGTTTTTTTTCTGTAAACAACCTTTTTTTAGATACACGCTTATTTCGTATCAATACATACCCATGATAATGAATAAATGTTCATCGTCCGTGACATCATGATAAATTAAAGTTGAAGATCGAAATGGTTTTATTCCTGGTTTCATCTGATGAAATTAGCGTTTACATTCTCAGACCACTTAATCGTGATGATCCAGCATAGTTGAAGATGTCCTGTTGTTAAAAAAGAATAAACTACTATGATGTGAATGTCATCTCTGCTCACTTACTTTCATTGAAAGATTTATGACAGTAAAGATCTGCCTATAGGTATGAGCTTATTTATGCAATTGCTGCTCAGGCGGTACTGGTAGAACTTGAGTTTTAAGTTCGACACACGTACAACCATCATTATATGAATGAATTTGCGAGCGTCGACGTCCTATGTTAGAAGGCTTCTTTCTTTTAATTTGCCTTACAAAAGCCTCAAATCTCGATTCTATTCGCTAACGACTCTCGGTAACCTCTGAAATGGACAATCCATACAACACATCACCATCAAAAAGTTTATTTACAAGAATAGAAACGAAAAGAGCAATAGTATCATTTTGACGAAGCTTTAACATTGTTGATCGAATTCTTTAGTTTTATTTTCCGAACTAGGCTTTGTGTTTATTCACAAAGCACACTGGCTCACATGTATGTATTTATGTGTGTATGTATATATATGTATATATACATATATATACACACCAAGAGAGAGAGAGAGAGAGAGAGAGAGAGAGAGAGAGAGAGAGAGAGAGATTAAGTGTGTGCAATTATACATTCAGCAAAGAGAAGGAACGAGATGCATCGCCAGCGTGAATGTAAATCCTGGTAATTGGTAGTTGCTGCCGTCAATTACGGAATGAATAAATCATTTATATATTCCTGCATCTAGTGTTTAGTCTCATATTAAACAGACTTTATGTAAAAAATTTATGCCTCATCAATTGCAGCTGGTAACGTGATCTGCTCCCATTGCTGTTGACCCTAATCGTATGTAATTTCTAGTTAAATTAAAATTACCTGAGTACATAATTTCCAATTCCAGTCACAATGGCAATAATAATTATAGTAAAATGTTTGTTGTGCTCCTTGGGACCGATTTTCATTTCTTCAGAAATACAAATAATATTAATAATGATAACAATTCTTTATGATCAGTTGCAGTTTTACTTACGTTCTTTAAAAAAAAAACTCTTATTAAAGATGAGATAACCAATGTATAGAGAAATTTCTACCAAGGGCAAATCAAAATTATTGCCAAGCATTCTGTGTGTAATCCAGAATGTTTGGCCAACGACCTTTATTCACGGTTTACCTCTCAAGACTCGAGATGATTTACAGCCGTATTTGTTTTGTTTTTCCTGAATGCATTATGGCACTGGGTCTGATGAATGAGAGCAATTTTAGCTTTGATGAACGAGTGCAGGTCTTCTTCATGGGTATTGGAAAAAATGGGCTTCTATTGCGTGCATCTTGTGTTTGAACTCGTAAAAACACATCTGTTTTAGATTACGGTAAGGCGTTTACATTTCCTAAGCCCCTGGGACAAGGGAAAAATCGGACTTCAAAAAGCAAGAATAATGAATTGAAACAGCAGGTTGAAACGTGCTGATGAAAAAGTATAATTAGGCTCTTATATATAAAGAAAAGCATGCAAATGATTCTGTGTGCTTTGGGAATAAACACAAAGCCTAGTTCGAAAATAACACTGAAGTATTCGATCAAAAATCTGAAAGTTTTATCAAAATTAATAACTCTTCTTGTTTCTGTTCCTGCCTGTAAAGAAACTCTTGGTGGGGATACGTTGTATGGATCGTCCCTTGCAGAGGTTACTGAAAGCAGCGATCTTATTGTACAAACAGATATATTAAACGGTGGAGCTAAACAGTAAGTCGCCTGCGAATCGAGTGAAGATTTAAGGCTTTTGTCAGATAATTTAAAACAGTGAAAAATGCGTCGAAGTTTCTTCGGGGCAATCGAGTTTTCTGCACAGCCGCTACAAGGCCACCGAAAATAGATCTGTTTTTCGGTGGTCTCGGTCCGTGAAACTTTAACCACTGCCCGGTGGTGGCCTATCCTATATCGTTGCCAGAAGCACGATTATGACTAACTTTAACCTTGAATCAAATAAAAAACTACTGAGGCTAGAGGGCTGCAGTTTGGTATGTTTGATGATTTAGAAGTTGGATGATCAATATACAAATTTGCAGCCTTCTAGCCTTAGTACTTTTTGAGATCTGAGGGCGGACAGAAAAAGTGAGGACGGACAGACAAAACCGGCGCAATAGTTTTCTTTTACAGAAAACTAAAAGACAGAAACCCTCTAACGTAAAACATCGATAATTAGAAGTTCATGGAACTTTACCTCGAGTGCTAACTGTGCTGCCTGAGCAGAAATGAATCTGTATTTTTTGAATAGCTACATGAATGAGCGCATACCTAAACGAATATCTTTACTGTCACAGATCTCTTTGTGGAATTAAGTGATGAGAGATGCCATTCACATCACAGGTTCGTTTATTCTTTTTTTAGAACCACAGTGTACGTTCGACCTTCGACTGGGCTGGATCGTCAAGAGTCTTTGGTCTGAGAATTTCAATGTTAATTTCAAGAAATCAAAACAGGAATAAAACCAATTCGATCTGCAATTATGATTTATCATGGAATCACGAATGATAAAATATCTTTACTATCGCGGAAGGAAACATAAAGATAGTATACAGGAAAAATGGAACTGCTTTGATGTGATGGTAATGGAAATAATTGAATTATTTCATGATTCCTAGTTATTAGTGACTGTATTTTCGTTATGTAATTAGATAGTTTACTTTATGTCCAAAGATAATGTTTACAGAATTCCCGCATTGGGGTTTGTGCTTAAAGACAAATCAAAATATCAGGGGTTACAAAACTAAGAAAAGTTATAAAAATAAGAGTGCTAAAATAAACAGTCAATATCACATAGAGGATAAGTAAATAGATCCCCAGCTGAAATAATAAAGAACTGAGAAAGATTAAATGAGATATTAGCTCATCATAACTACAATTTTTCGAATATTCGCACAGCAAAACGACAGGAGAGAGAGAGAGAGAGAGAGAGAGAGAGAGAGAGAGAGAGAGAGAGAAGTGCGGAGCTTTTCTAAAAGTTCTCATTTTGGGAGTGGCAGCTGGGATGTACTTAGCTTTCAATATTTCACCACCTCAGCTATTAAAACATTTCTCGAAGCAAGGACTGAATGTTTCCGTTATACGTAAATGTCATCTTATAACCATACGGCTCTTGATACTGAAATAAGCTGAAAGTAAAAGATTTGCTTTACCAATATTTGACTATATATATATATATATATATATATATATATATATATATATATATATATATATATATATATATATATATATATATATATATATATATATATACATATATATATACATTTATATACATATATATACATATATATATATATATATATATATATATATATATATATATATATATAGATAGATAGATGTGTGTTTTTATATATGTTTTCAATGTATTTAGTATGTTAAAATTTCTATGTCAATATTTATTTTGGGTGTTCATATGTAGAAAAACGTTACAACAGTAATTGCTTAGAATGGAACGCATACAAAAAAAGAATTAAGTCTCAGAAACATTTAAAGATATACTGTTTACAGTGCATTTCACCTGTTTGTCTTTGAGTGTCGTTGTTTCTTTTGTGCACCAAAATGTAAACACAAGAACGTAACGATCACTATCTTTAAGTCAAATGAATCAAAAGCTCTGATTTCCTCAAGTAACAATTAACACTTTTCTGCAGTGAAAGAGACTCGAGCTTAATTTTTTGAGAGAAGCAGAACGCACGCCATCGTCAACATTCTTATCTTATGTGCCCATCTTTTCACTTAACTCGCAGCCGTCACTTGTGGAGAATTATGCATATGATAACCACTTACCAGAGAATGGAAAGCCATACGGCGAGGAAGCACATTTTTAAAGGTGATGAAAATGACACCTTGAATAAAGGAACCACGAGTGAAAAACGGGTTTCCTGTCAGGTTCCGACGCGCTTCAAAAGAATGAGAAATATCAGCGGAAAACGGGATCGTCGAGGAAGCATACAGCTTGTTCCAGCCAAAAGAAAAATAATAAATAAAGAGAAATAAAATCTTACACGTAACGGAAGAAGGAGAGTTTTGAGTGGTGAGGATATTAAATTTGTTTTGCACAATAAAAAAAAACTGATGAAATTAATGAATAGTTATTGTATCTAGACAAAGGTTTCCCCGTATTTTTATAAAAGAATGAAGAAAAAATAAGTTATATGAGGGAGGAGAGTATTGAGTGGTAACGATATTAAATTTATAGTACTTAACCATAACAAAAACCACACTGATGAAATTAATTAGTTATTGTTGTATCTAAACAAAAATTCCTCTTAGTTTTCTGAAAAATAAGTAAATAAATGTCTGTAAAGATACGTCAGAACTATTGCAATTTCATCCATGCTTTTTCATTACTGAAGAAGAGATGTTGGGTTCCTGCATGACTTATATATCTTGAAGAAATAAGTAAAAAATGCGCCGAAGTTTCTTCGGCGCATTCGAGTTTTCTGTATAGCGTATAATGCTGTAAGAAACTCTCAACCGCTGCCCAGGGTACGTTCAGCCACGGCCCATCGGTGGCCTGTGTTGTTGACACCTATAGCGTTGCCAGACGCACGATTATGGTTAACTTTAACCTCAAATAAAATAACAACTACTGAGGCTAGAGGGCTGCAATTGGTATATTTGATGATTGGAGGGTGGATGATCAACATAACAATTTGCAGCCCTCTAGCCTCAGTGTTTTTAGGATCTGAGGGCGGACAGAAAAAGTGCGGACGGACAGAAAAATAGCCATCTCAATTGTTTTCTTTTACAGAAAGCTAAAAACGTCTTGATCTTCAATATTCGCCCAATAAACGTCTTTTGCATATAATGTCTTATTTGGTTTCACAACCATACCTTATGTAATTAATTCTCTTTCCTGAAAATGATATTGTGGTTTCACGTTATTCCTAAAAACATTAAAAATTCACGCTTTGTTATCAAATTTACGCAGGAAATAACCTTTACCGAGGTTACGAGGAAACACTCGCCATTGTAACATAACTGAAAAATAATGAAAAGTGTTTAGTAAAACGTTTCATAATCAGACTAATCACACAAGGAGAAGGTCAAGGAATACCGTTCTTTTTGCGCACTTTAAAACTTGGCTAGCGGATGCAATCTCAAATGTCGGGAAAATGTATTTGGCAGGAAAAATGACGCATTGCTGAGCTTTCTTTTCACGGAAAACATACAACGAAATTTTCGTTTCCTCATTCTGATCAAAGGCGTACATATCTCGCTATTTCGTCTAATTACATACCTGGCATAGCGTCGGCGTTTTAGCGAGACCGCTTGAACAACAAATGAGGGAAGGTCTAGGCCGAAATGACCAAAATTCCCTTGAGACGTGAAAGACGGCAATTTGCGGACTCTTGAAACCAAGAAATGAAGTCATGAATAATTAAAAATGGAAAACCATTCCCCAGTGCAAGGGAAAGACAATAGGTCAAATTATAATCTGAATAATTGTTGGTTGACAAAAGGGAAAAGCGAAAACAATAGCTGGCTGTTCCACACGCTAGAGTACCTGACTTTTTCAGCTTAAATTAAAATAATTATCTACTTTTGAAAGGAATAAAATTCCTGCGATTTCTTTTGCGTCTTTTAAAATCCAGTTTACCTTCACTCTAATGTTCTGTCTGTCTGATAACAATCATTGTTTCCCGTTTCTGATAGACAGCAACAGTCGAAATAAGAATTACAATCCCATACCCCAGTAGGATGAAAAATACGGAATAACATAGTCCATGTGAGTCCTTATGAATCTATATATACATGATTATGGAGCAGGTAGATATAGGAGCGATTCATATCAATTAACCATGAATATAAAAAAGATGATTGTTTAAAATATTAACTAAGAAATCGTTATCATATTCAGAACTAAAGTTTACCCAAATACTGAAAGCATCTGCACAGAAATGAAATCATTCTACAAGATTCCAGGATTGAGTAACCTAACCTAGTCTAACTTAACTGGGTCTTTTAAAGCGAAGTTCCTCATATTCGAGGACGATCAAAGTTAAAACATTTTCACCTCAAGTCTGAAAAGGAAATTTCAAAAACTTCCGCAAGGAGAGCAATCCACTTTAGGACAAAACTAGGTAACTTGGACGGTGGTTCTAACGCCACAACAAGAATGACTTTCTGAGAGATATAACCTTCCTGAGATATAACAATCGAGCACTTCCGCCCTTGTGTGTCTGAGAACGCCCGGAATCAGCTGCATGTACTTTTTACATTGACTCTTACTGGAAGATGTATTGAAATAAAACTGCTATTAAATTTGATGTGAATAAACAAATGAGTGAAGTTAACGAAAGGTGAATATGGCTGTTTACGTGAATAGTATAAAAGATGAAACTATTACAGCTTTTCTTTTTTTTTTTTTTGTCAGTTGCCACCTGATAAAATATTGCTCTTATATATAATGGACGAATTTTCAATAATTAAGGAACTTTACCCCCATATTTGTGCTTGTTTCAGTATTTTGAATTTGTTGTATTTGTAAGCTTACTCCCTGTAAATATTTGTCAATAACAGTACTAACTAACTAAGTAGACCAAGGTCTTCTGCCAGAACGAATAAAGTCTAATAACAGGAAGTGCATAACACCACATATTACCACACCTTAGAATAAACTTTACTACGATAGTATTAGCTTCCGATGATATTCATGGCGAGATCCGTTTACGATACGACTAATGTAAAAACACTTCTCGTATTATTTATGAAAAAATACTTCTTTCGACTAAGAAACTACGAAAAACTTTGAAATGTGCATAAGAAACGAAAAACAGGTATCACAAAGATTATAAAATATGTTTTCAGTTTTACTTTACTCAGAAACAATTTCCCACATTTATCAGTGATTATGTGGAAGGTGGAATGGTGCATTACTATGTCAAAGAGGGAAGAAATAAAATGTGGGAAAAGAACCTCATTTTGCTTTTTGCAATGAGAGAGAGAGAGAGAGAGAGAGAGAGAGAGAGAGAGAGAGAGAGAGAGAGAGAGACTGGCAGTGAAAATAAGCAATACTCTTTGATCTCTTGATCAACCTCCAGAATTTCTAATCATTTAAATCTGTACAGTCAGATATAATCTTACTGATGTTCGTGCTCGAAAATAAGGAAAAAACTAAAAGGTAACTTTCTCCGGAGAGCATGGATAGATAAAGAAAGTAACCACTTTCAAATGTTATCTATTTATGCAATATTCTAAGCAGGAATGCTGGTTAATGTTTATTAAAAGAAATGAAAAAATGTTTGATAGTGTTCATTAATTCCTAAATTCTGAAGAGCGACCTAATAATCAGAATTCATTTGATGCATAAGTTGCCACTTTCATTTAAAAAAAGAATGAATTCCATTTAATGTCACGCTTCAAAACATCACTGGAATTAATGCGCCTGTTACGGAAAAAGATGCCATTTGTTTTTCGTTATTTCCATTTAATTAGCGAAAAACAATTATGAGTTAACACAATTAAGATTCGCCGAAATTGAATGCACGACTTAATTGCCAAGATTCAGAAAACGTTTGAGGAAAAATGGCATAACGAATTAACCGATATTATGAATTAAGCGAGTGGTGCCTCCTGAGGAAAAAATCCAAATATATTTAAGTCTGATTTCACTGGAAAAATACAGGAAAAAAAGGAATCAGTGGCCTGTTGAAGAGGCAATTAATTATTCATAAGAGAAATCCCAGCGCTGCCAATTACGCGCCCGCCTTGAATTGCAGAATTCCATTTGCTCATCAAGGCGCAAGGACAAGTACGAGCCTTTCATTTATATCATTAATACAAATGAATGTGTGAATTTGCGGCTCTAATACAGCGGAAGAGGTAAGGAAACGTCATTGAGCATTTCACTTATTCCTATTTCAATCAATCTTTTTATGTACATTTATCATTACTAAATGTACATTCATACAAAATACTCAAAGATCGGAAATCCAGTTGTCAGAAAGTTAAGGAAAATATGCGTAAGGAACTATAAGAAAATTCAATAATTACGTTAGAAATGAAAATGTTCATATTTTTCCAAAACGCACTTTTCCAAAAACCTTTTCGCTGCTTTTTTTCACATCATGTGTATTCGATAGGTATGATGGAGCCTGACACATCAAATCCCACACACATCCCTCATCCACATCAACACAATTTATGACAGTAACCGATTTATCATTTTACGGACAGGAATTTACACGACTGTCCGCTGACGTCTAACGAACGATCTGCTGTGTCATATGCAATGTTAATCCCAGTGAATTGGAGCACCCCAGCTGGTTTCATTTTTTTTACATGAAATATTTACTGCAAAAGAAAATATTTTAGCTTTAAGATCTAAAAATGTGTGATTTTCGTCAATAGGTGACCCTGTTTTAGTTTTCTGTAAAAGAAAACCGTTATGCCGGCTTTGTCCCGTCCGCACTTTTTGTTTCCGCCCTCAGATCTTAAAAACTACTGAGGCTAGAGGGCTGCAAATTGGTATGTTGATCATCCACCCTCCAATCATCAAACATACCAAATTGCAGCTGTCTAGCCTCAGTAGTTTTTATTTTATTTAAGGTTAAAGTTAGCCATAATCACGCTTCTGGCAACGACATAGGATAGACCACCACCTGGCCGTGGTTAAAGTTGCATGGGCCGCGGCTCATACAGCATTATACCGAGACCACCGAAAGATAGATCCATTTCGGAGGCTTTAATTATACGCTGCAGCGTATAATTAAGGCTCCGAAATGCAGCGGCTGTACAGAAAACTCGATTGTGCTGAAGAAACTTCGGCGCATTTTTTACTTATTTCTTTTGGCTGCTTGTAAAACTGAAAAGCATTCAAATATTTACTAGGATTTGACATAAATTCATAGTTCTAAATGCTGAGACGAATATAAGTGATAAAATATGAAGGCACAAAAAATTTGATATATAAATGTTAAAAAGAAGGATGAAAGACACTCAGCTAGATGCACCAATCACAAAATAATGTAGTAATCATTCATTTATTTTTTACCGTCATTTTCTTTGCGATAGCATCTACTGTAGACATGTGAGAAATTCAATCCAGTCTCTTGCGTCTTTTCTGTATCAGTTTTCATCTGGTCCAGGTCTTCTATTATGCCCTTCCTCCACTAATATATGAAAGTCTTTTACTGTAATACAACGGTATAATATAAAGATAAAAACGCCCATAAAACACTGTTTGAACGTTGCAACCATATATTTCGAGCACTTCCTTTTGTGCCCCTGATATGATATAAGAGTGTATATACAAAGCATATGTAGGTGTGGCAGTAAGTCTCCGTTGGTATGCAGGTGGCCGTTGACCCAGGAAGGATGGAAATGAAGGTATTCCCTTGTGTTTTTTGGCTTCATTAACTCCCATCTGGCCATGCGTCTGGTGGTTGTATTTTCTGGAACACCTGCTTAAGAAGAGGCCTGAGGATTAACTCGTCGATGTCATCCGATTTCCAATGTCCTCCTGACAGGTTCATATTGTTGGTTTGATTGATGATAGCAGATTTCAGTATCTTCCTTTTGTACGGACAGCTACTTTTGAAAACCAGCTCTGCCCCACTTCAGTTTATGGTATGGTCTTTATCCCTAATATGTAGGAAAATCCCGAACTCTCTGAAGCATATCACACTGATCTTTTGTGCTCTGTTAATCTTTGCAAGTGGGATCTGTCCATCTCCCCCACGTAAATCTCATTACAATTGCTGCACGGAATCTTGTAAACTCCAGCTTATTCACCTTTTTATTTAAGTCAAAAAACACAAGGGAATACCTTAATTTCCATCTTTCCTGGGTCAATGGCCACCTGCATACCAACAGAGACTTACTTCCACACCTACATATACTTTGTTATACCCTTGCATCATATCATCTGTCCATATTTTACCAGTGAACAGGGGCACAGAAGAAAGTGCTCGAAATATATGGTTGCAATGTTCAAACAGTGTTTTATGGGCCTTTTTATCTTCATATACATATATATGTGTGTGTGTGTGTGTGTGTGTGTGTGTGTGTGTGTGTGTGTGTGTGTGTATACTACCTGACAACCCGGCATTGCCTGGGAAAACTCTCTCTCTCTCTCTCTCTCTCTCTCTCTCTCTCTCTCTCTCTCTCTCTCTCTCTCTCTCTCTCTCTCTCTCTCCCTGACTCTTTCCCTCTTTCTTCTGGATAACACCACTGCTCTCTCTCTGTCTCCCCAACCATCCCTGTCTCTTTCCCTCTCTCTTCTCCCTAACAATCCTCCTACCTACTCTCTCTCTCTCTCTCTCTCTCTCTCTCTCTCTCTCTCTCTCTCTCTCTCTCTCTCTCTCTCTCTGTCTTTTCCCCCCTCTGGTCTCTCTCTCCTCTCTCACCCCCTCTGGTCTCTCTCTCTCTCTCACTTCCTCTCCCTCTCATTCTCTCTCTGTCACCCCCTTTGGTGCCATTGATGTCTTACTCCCACAGTTTTCTTTTCCAGATAGTAAGTCATATGCATACCAAAATTAGGTATGATAAAGTCGTAAAGTTACTGAGTCTATGGGAATAACCAGCCCCATTTCACTTGCAGAACCAGCCCCGTTTCACGAAACCCCTTCCACCCCCACCCGCCTTTTGGTGCCCTTTGGTGCTAGTGATGTCTTAACACCACAGTGTTCTTTTCGAGATAGTAAGTCATATCTATACCAAGTTTGGTTGAAATTGCTCAATGCATTTCAGAGTGAATGTGGAACATACACATACACACATACATCCATTTTTATATATATAGATATATATATATCGTGGTGGCGCAATGGTAAGGTTCTCACCTACCTGGCTTGGGGATGGTGCCATTGCATAAACCCAGTGGTCCACCAACCTAGCAGTCTGAAAACTCGAGAGGGTTAGTAAGAAAATACCAGCCCTCTGGCTTGGGGTGTTAAACAGTGGGCCTAGCAACACACTGGCCATGTGTCTTAGGCAACGGGACTTCTCCCCCACTGGCTGTCGGCCTAAGGAACTGGATTTCAGCGCCAGCCCTATGAGCCTTGCAAGGCCCAGGACTTTAACCTTTTTTAATATAGATAGGTAGATAGATGGTGACAAACTTGTTAAGTTGTTAGCAGCCATGCTTCAAAAATATGATCCAAGAGAACAAACTAGAGTAGGAACAGTAACTTCTAGAGCTAACCTTTACAAGGAAAAATATATATATATATATATATATATATATATATATATATATATATATATATATATATATATACACAGTATATATATATATTGTCACGAAGTGTACACAGTACCTGGTTATTACACAACTAGTCACAAAATCCAAAAATTTACCTCACTTCAACCAGACACCTGAACCATCATAACAATAAAATTACGACTGAGCACACTAAAGGTAACAGTGATCCTTTTAAAACTTACTTATCACTTGAAAAATCAAACTAACTTTATCAAGTTATGTGTGAGGTATTAAAATATACTAGAGGAAAAGGGTATCACTCCATCAAACAACTATAATTGTTTCCCTGGTCTTAATTCACTTCAGTAAAACTAAAGGGAACAAAACATGTTTATAACTTTGCATTATGCACACACAAATACCTGTATTCACTGGTGGTCAGCAAATGAAACACTGTGTTTAAGAATTTTAAAAACAAAAATTTATTTTTAACTTTAAAATTTATAATTAGAATTCACAATCTGTAAAATTTACCATTGCTTGAAAACAAGACAAGATTTAATTAATTCTTAAACAAGATTAATTAACAAAACTTTAATTTATCAAGAAATTATGTTAACTAAGCAAAATTTAAACTATTAAGAATTGCTCAAGATTTTAAAAGGAAATCTTAATAAATGAAAATCAAATCAAGTATGCAATGTTAAAGTATCAAAAATATGTAAAATGTTAAGTAAATAAACCTTAAATCAGCAACACAAAAGTTTGGGTAAAACTATGAAATTGTAAACACAAGAACACACAAAAAAAATGCACAAAACAATAACACACAAAAAATGCATAACAAAAGATTTATCAACAAGAATTTCACTAAGGCAAAATCTCCCTGATGTTTCCTTATTTTACCATGGTAATAATAAGCAAAATCCACTCTACCTTTCACAAGCTTGTGAGAACCTTTGTAAAATTCACAAAAACACACTTTCTATGAGGCGCATGTTACACTCCCAATACACTTTTCCTATGACCAGATCTTAAAAGATACACAATTTACTAGTGACCACCAACATATATTGAATTTTACTCTCTTCTGAAGGAAAAGAGGGACAAGAAAGAGAGAGTCTGACCAACCCAAATGGACTCTAACAGGCTAATGCACAGCTTTCCAAATTCTACTATGAGAAGTAACCTGTGTTGCCAGTAAGACGTTTTTTGGGAAATACCCTGGGAATCTTCCCTGAAGAGGAAAAGAATAAAAAAAATAACTACACACTTGTTCAAACAACAAGCTTTTAGAGCCAACCACTGTTATCTAAACCTGTCATCCCATATCTCTTTTTAATGACAGTTTAAGTAGATAAGGAAACAAACCTTGCAAAACCCTCCCTCAATCCACAAATACTATCTAGACCTGTCACCTCATCTCTCCTTTGATGACAGCTTAAGTGGTTTGGCAGACCCTTTGAAACAGAGGGGGTTACCCTGGTTGAACACCTGACAGATGTGTACACAAGAGCCTACCAGCTGGGTAAACATGAATCTCACAGAGAAATGCATCTTATCTCTAAAATCACGCAGTCAGACTAACCCTTTTAAGATCGGACACTTGGCACTTCAATAAACAGTATTACTACACAACACATGACAAATATAAGAGAGGGTTTATCAACATTTACAGAAAACATACATATTATAAGACATATCATTATAATATATATATATATATATATATATATATAAATATATATATATATATATATATATATATATATATATATATATATATATATATATATATATATATATATATATATATATATATATATATATATATATATATATATATATATATATATATATATATATATAAATTTCTGGCTCACATCAGAACCGAACCTCTGTTTTTCAAGTGAGAGTCCAGGCAGTTAGCAATTCCTCCACACAGGTCCCGATGTGATTCAGAAATTTATTCTGTGAAACATGTTCCAATGTGTTCATTTCCATTATATCTCACAATGAAGGGGTAAGTCGAATGAAATGTTAGCAATTCATTCGCTTCTGGGTCAGGAAGTTCAGTAAAATTCTTTAGTATGCTAGGCGCTAGGCGCCTGGCCGGGAAAAACCTCAGGTACGGAGTACTTATGTTCCAGCTTCTTTCAATGACCTGAATTGCTAATGGCCTGGATATACATATATATGTATATACACAAATATATACATATATATATATATATATATATATATATATATATATATATATATATATATATATATATATATATATATATATTTGTGTATGTGTACATAATATTTATGGAATCTACTGGTCACTTTTTACCAGACTGGAATGTAAGAAAGGATTGTTGAACCAACTATCCTCTATGAAAGTGAAGTGTAAAGTTGAAAGCAAAAAAACGGGAGGAGGTAGGAGCTATAGAAATGTATTATTTACTATTACTGGTATAAGAAGGAATGAAATAGTGATAATTGTGGAGATTTGCAGGAGTGATAAACGTGTTTAAGTAAGCGAAAAGGATGGATCACAGTGTTCTGAGATAGTTTGGTCATATAGAAAAAGTGGAAGATGATAAGCCTGAGAAAAAGTATACAGTACGGAAGTATTTAGAGAAGGAGAAAAGACCCAAAAAGGGATGGATAGACAGTGTGACAGGGGTAGTTAAAAGAAAGGGCTGCATCATTCAGGAAATCAGAGTGCATGCAAGATAAAGGGGAATGGCAAGTGTGTATAGGGGACTTCGATATGCTGTCGCTGAGCCGCAAGTCTAGGTCTGTAAAGCAGCTAATTTTGTGCACAAGGCGCTCATCCACAATTCGGCAATTTAATCGTGATTGTAGCCGAGCTCGCTGTCAACCCCCAGCTAGAAGAAACGACTTAATGTTGGAAATTGATATAGCTAAATAATGAGGTAGATATATAGTAAAATTGATCTGTAATCTAATATCCAGAAGAGAAAGGGCTCTCGTTCAGAGATCAAAAAAAGAAAACGGGATAAGAAGAGGCTCCTGATAACATGTACTGTATCAAGAAGAGGAACGTCAACTGAAAACTGCTTAGCTTTAAAAACGCGATGGAAAAACTTGGCTCCGTCTTGAGAGTTTCTTGGCCGTTCCACATCATTTGCCATTCAAGAAGAAAAACTACAAATACTAGATCCAAAGATGCAGTATTTTGATTTGATCCGGCACGGGTGAATATGACTTATTTCTTAGTTATGAAATATCGCAGCAAACCTGTTCGGCACAGTTCTGGGAGTTCAACTATAATATTCTATACCTCTCTCTCTCTCTCTCTCTCTCTCTCTCTCTCTCATTTCTGTACCGACCATTCCCTTTCTTTCTTTCCCTCTCTCTCTCTCTCTCTCTCTCTCTCTGGAACTCATTTTTATTGGTGTTTCCACAACCAGTACTTAAAATCATAATTTGTCGGCTTGAGAACGATCAAATAATTCAGTTAAAATTGATAATGAAATATGTGTATTTCCAGGTAAACATTAAATCTTCAAGACCTCCACTAAATAAACCTTTATCAGTTATTTAAACGTTCCCTCACTCTGGTTTGTTAATCATTACGTGACACTTAAAGAGGAATAGCAACCACGCTTGCAGAAAAATCGATTGGAGTGTTATGAAACCAGTTTGTTAAAAGGGACATAGGAAAAGTCCCTTTCATCTCCTCCACTTTTCGTTTAGAGATTCTCATATGCTTCGTACACTAATTGAAAGTATTTGAGGACCTAGTCACTGTTCAGTATTAATTTCGAAATCTCTAATTACGCTCTTCTCCAGCCGGCAGTGAAATTAGTCTTAACTTTTTTTAAATGTCGTTTATAACTTTCCGCCTACTTTCTTCTTCCTTCTCCCTTCTGGTCAGGAATTCTAACTTGGCTAGAATATTCCAAAGCATCCTGCACTTGGCAAACAGGTCTCTCAGACATATGAGCCCTTCCTTGAATTTAGTCGTTCAGCCAATTTATGCTGTGATAGCCGTGAGAGCCACCAAACTGTGATTTTTAGATTTTCGGGGAAACAGAAAAAGAGGGCTGCCGACTTTTGGAACTTAGGACTTTTTTCAAGATTTACCTCTTTTCTCAAAAAAAATTCAAATCATATAAAAAAAATTGCCTGTTTTGATTTGTAAGGTGAAATTAGAAGTTTTGAGTTCCTATTCAAATACTCTCTTTCAAAACTGTCTCAGATTTCTTAGCATCTAATAAAAACTCATCCTTTTAAATAATTGAAAGTTTTCCGATATAAGCTAGGATATCTCATTTAGCCAAGCAATAACGAATTATGAGATATTTTTCCTTTTTATTGAGCAGTTAATTTGAAATTTTGGTTTCTGTGTCGTCTTATCCATGTAACATACATTCTGTGCTCTGACACAGTTCATTCAACTGTTAAATTAAGGTTCAGAAATATGGAGTCAACAGCAATTTCCAATCACAACAAATTGGTGATATGAGAGCGAAGAAATCTAACTAAACTGAAATCACCAAACTCAAGGGCGAAACTTAAATAGAAAAAAAAATATATTATGACCATAAAGAAGCTCTTCTCTCATCATGCCGGCTGACATTTCGCCTCATAATACTTCCACAAATATGACTCGAGAGAAGCGAGTCAAAAGTTAACGCGGGAGTTTGACGGTTGGCGTCTCAATTATGGAAGGGTAATTTTATTCCCTGAAGGTGGGACTGATGACTCTTTCAGTAGGATTGCCATTCTAATTACTGTACTAAAGTAGATGTGAGTGCTGTGGCAGTTTTGCCCGATCATAGATACTCCAAAAACGTTTCTGTTATAATTAGCTATAGACAGTATAACGAACATTTTACCAATTCTTAATCATGAAACCTATTCTATACTGCCTATTTCATGAATTATAACACTGTTGCCACTTCGTCGTTACACAACAAAAAAGAATGAATCATAGTACGCTAAGACTAAAAAATATGGAGCGCTTTTTTTAGCGTTTCGAGCGCGTTACTTACATATGAAACGAGACAAACACACACATGTATATATATATATATATATATATATATATATATATATATATATATATATATATATATATATATATATATATATTGTTACGTGTGGGTCTTGGCTGATCAGTTATTGGTTAATTTACGTAAAGTTGCACGGCCCTGCAGGCCAAGAATACACGTAACCTGTCTCTTGAAGCCAAGAGTTAACCTCAAAGACAGACGTTAATTAATCAAAGGTCGCCAGTTAAGGGTAATTAACCTTAACAAAGAATATTCAAGGAATAAAGACTTTATGATGAACGTCGCCAACTGCGGACGCAGAAGAAATCTCTGCTCATTAAGAGGGTATTAAATACAGAGACGCAACAGTTCTCCCCAAACAATGAGTGGGATAATTCGGCTAACGCTAACAATATAATAATTTGACTTAATCTAGACTTCGTACCAGTGGTCACCCTAAATGGTGGCTGGAGAATAAAACAAAGAAAGATTGGGAAATACAGGAAGAGGATAAAAGAATGGGCGAAGTTTTGAACAAAAGACAGACTTTACCTTAGGACGAGCATTGTTGCGCATCAACGGACGACAGGAAGTTCTTGCAATTGCTTCTTCACTTCACTAATAGAATAATAGACAAAAAGGGGGGAGAGGCACAACCGGACGTGTTGTCTCCCCGAAAGCTTGATTCTCTCTACCTGTTCTCTGACCGGCCTAGGTCAAAACAGGCCTACAGTCATGCCCTAGGCGTCTACGTTCTGTTAAAAACATTCCCCAAGAGAGACAGGTAGAAAGGAAAAAAGGACCTTAGGACCACCTATTTTTAAGGCTGATATGGAAATTTTCCTATAGGGGGAAATGCCTAAATGCTACCTATCCTTTCTCCAACGGACGTTAAAGTTTGAACTGAAGACGCTCCTAATACAGACAACATCTTTTACCGGTCTTGGTCAGGCTGATATTATTTACAATCAAAAAGTTACGAGGGAACAGCAGTAATATTTATAAAAATATATATATTATATAAAATATATATATATATATATATATATATATATATATATATATATATATATATATATATATATATATATATATATATATATATATATATATATATATATATATATATATATATATATATCCTTTATATATATTACCGTGAAAAATAAGTTCCTTACACAGACTCGATCAAGGTCATGCTTCACCATATAATAATGCATTTCTCATGCAAATGCACGTAGGCACGCGTCAAAATCAGTTTCTGAATGTCATAAATACGTGTAATGCATATTTATATTTATCAACACACCGGCTAAGATCTACAATGCAACATTAAGAAAATTTGGAATCCAAATCGAACTCGATTCATGAAGGTATTAAGCCTCTCTCTCTCTCTCTCTCTCTCTCTCTCTCTCTCTCTCTCTCTCTCTCTCTCTCTCTCTCTCTCTCTCTCTCTATATATATATATATATATATATATATATATATATATATATATATATATATATATATATATATATTATATATATATATATATATATACGTACATAAATATATAAATATATATACTTATATATATATATATATATATATATATATATATATATATATATATATATATATATATATATATATATATATATATATATATACATATATCATGAAAGCGTGAACAACGTTCTCCATTTTAAATGAGAAAATTGCCTAAATACACTAAAAACAATTTTTATCATCGAATATAAGTAACCTAAAGAGTATAGAATTAAAATGTAATTGTTTATCAATATCCTTAAAAAAACTACTTAAAAAAAGGGAATATTGCAAAGAGTCTCAAGTTTTAAATGGAGGTTTATTTTAAATGCCTTTAATTTTTACCTTTTTATTTAAAGTGCTTCTCTAGTATGGATTTCAAAACATGCCATCAGGCATAAAATTAGAATGACAATAAAGTCTAATAAGAACTCAAACTACTTGTGCATTCAACGATCCCATAAACACTAATAAAAAAATAAAAAAGTTTCTTCTGCGCAATCGAGTTTTCTGTATAGCGCATAATCAATGCCACCAAAAATAGATCTATCTTTAGGTGGTCTCGATACAATGCTGCATGAGCCCATGAAACTCTCAGCCGGCCGTGGTGGCCTGTGTTGTTGCGTTGCCAGAAGTACGATTATGGCTAACTTTAACCTAAAATACAATAAAAACTACTGAGGCTAGAGGGCTGCAATTTGGTATGTTTGATGATCAACATACCAATTTGCAGCCCTCTAGCGTCAAGTAGTTTTTAAGATCTGAGGGCGGACAGAAAAAATTGCGGACGGACGACGCACAATAGATTTCTTTTCAGAAAACTAAAACTTAGAACTAAAAAAAAATACCAATTGCGCATCTCATCTCCGTGTTGAACAAAACAGTCTCTGAGCACATAAAGGAAAACAGAACCCGTAAGGTCCTGCTAGAAGTAGGAAGCCTTTAAATATTCATTGGCTCTCTATTACTCGGTCCCTCTTGCCTGCTTAATAACGGAACGTCATTTACTTCATCGTCAAAGCTAAACAGATGGGTAATGAGGAATCAGAAAAGGTCCTGTTATTAAGCCTATAACTTGTGTATAATATAAATTATTAGAGATAACATTAGTATGAATGATATACATATACATATATTACATATTTTGTACGTATTATTATATATTATTATTATTATTATTATTATTATTATTATTTATATACTGTATATATATATATATATATATATATATATATATGTTTGTATATGTATATATATATATATATATATATATATATATATATGTATATATATAGATATATATAATATATATATATATATATATATATATATATATATATATATATATATATATATATAATATATATATATATATAATAAATGTATATATATATGTGTGTGTGTGTCTTAGTATGATGAATTTAAGCTCATGCTCGATTTTGTCATGTTTTTTTTTTTTTTTTATTTCAGTTGCCAGTGACAACAGGTATACTGTATATTCCCAACGGTAAGTCACTCGTTTATTTTGCTAAAAATTCAGAAAGCTGATTAGAAAAGTGCCAGTAAAGTTTACAATTAGATATAATCTCCTCTGTCTGCCTGTCTGTCAGTCACGTGGTTATTTGATAGGTTTACAACAATCTGGCTCAAGCCACCATGGGCCTTTGACCTAATCGCGGTAAAGTATAAAGGGGATTAGAAGGACTGAAACGGACCTTCGTACGCTTCAAACTAACAAGTACCTCTCTCTCTCTCTCTCTCTCTCTCTCTCTCTCTCTCTCTCTCTCTCTCTCTCTCTCTCACACACACACACACACACACACACACATCTTTGTGGGAAACGTCTGAGGGCATTCAAAACATAAATTCCTTTTCAATATGATCTACCCAGTGTTGTCGGCCAATTTATAAAAAAAATTGGTGATATGCAATTTCAACCCTTAAAAAAAATTATATATATATATATATATATATACATACATGTTTATATATATATAAATATATGTATATATATATATATATGATATATATATTTATATATATATATATATAAATATATATATATATATATAAATACATATATAGATATATATATATATATATATATAATATAAATATATAATATTTATATATATATATATATATATATATATATATATATATATATATATATATATATATATATATATATATATATATATATTTCAAATAGTAATCAAATATTTGAGAAATAATTTTAACATAACAACTCTTATGTTGCACTTTTGGGAAGTTTAATATTCATTTTAGTGAAATTTACCCTTTAAATTATATTTATTAAATGTACAATCATAATCAAATAGTTCATATTTTTATACAACATTTAATAACAAACGTTTGAAAATAGCGAAGTGCATGTTATCAAATCGCTTCTCACTTTGTTTGCAAACTAAAAAATCAAACTACGACGATGAATTACTAAAATCAAACTACCATTTTCTCACCCTAGATTCTAATACTGAGCTTAGATAATCACGGTCTAGAAAATAATACTTTTCATCATTCTTATTAAGAAACTATACTAGATTAGTTTTTCAAGTTTTTAACTTCAAAATTATAGCAACAGGTAACACGGGTCAAGTTCGAGACTAATGAATTGAAACTCTGAAGTCAAATTTAGGACCTTCATCTCAGTTTATCAGTAACGTGCCATGAATTATTTAGTTTGTCGACACAAACAAGCATTTAGCCTTCCATATATTTCACTAATGAAACTGTTCTCATAATGTGCAGAGATTCAATTACAGTAACAAGATCCTTATGAACGTGATTCTAGGGGAGCTCATCTTTGTAATTACCCGTTTGATTATATAATTTTGCTGGTCAAAAGTCCCCCGTTCCTCATACTTTACATATTACTTCTGCAAAGTGTGATTATGTAATTATATTGGAAGTAATTAAAACCATTAAGTCAAAGATTTCAAACTCATTAAATCTTCAAAAGGGAGAACCGCATGCCCTGCATTATGCGTTTAATTAGATATGTAATAAAACGTCAATAGAGGCGAGGGGCAGACCCTCACCACCTCCACAGATTTCATGTGAGCAGTATTAAATCCGTCCAGTCAGCCATGACGGTGCTTGTCACTTTGATGGAAAACCCGATATCTTTTTCAAAGAGATATAACAATCTCGCCGATCGGATTACCTGCATAATAATAATAATAATAATAATAATAATAATAATAATAATAATAATAATAATAATAATAATAATAATAATGAGAAGGGGGAGAAGGTAGAAAGAGGAAGACTTCAACGGTAAAAATTTTGTCAAAACAAGTTATACTTCTGTATACATTTTTGAAGGCGAAGATGATGATGATGATGATCCATTAAATTAATAAATCGCTGTGTGATTTTGGGGTAGAAACAATAAGCAAAACATGAAAACACATTATAGCAAACGCCTTTGAACTGAAAAACTATCTATATGTATTTAAAATTTGAATCTAAAAGCAAAGAAAATCGGAATAGGGGAATATATAATGTAAAAAAGATTAAAGATGTAGGAGTTAAATAAAAAAAAACTCATTTTTAAGCGAATTCAATGAAAATATAGTTTCCTTTAGAGATGCTTCGATTACCATGAGACACTTGAATGAACTAAACCTAATATCCACGTTCATGTGGGGATTCCTGACGTACTGCATACGGAGATTCATAATGTGCGTAGCAGCAGCATATCGCTTAATGTACATTACATAAGGTTGGTAGCATTAAACCAATGTACATTAATCATAAACTGTCTGTTATAATGTGATCTGGTTCCCGTTGCTAGCACAATAAAATAAATCTAACCCTTCGCCAGCCCTTGTAGGTATACTTAACTTTTTTTCTATTACGACTGTGAAATAAATATAGAATTTAGGCCAAAGGCCAAGCACTGGGACCAATGAGGTCATTCAGCGCTGAAACGGAAATTGACAGTAAAAGTTTGAAAGGTGTAACCAGAGGAAAACGCCGCAGTTGCACTATGAATCAATTGTTAGGAGAGGGTGGAAAGTAAGATGGAAGAAAGAGAATATAAAAGGAGGTACAGTAAATGGAACGAAAGGGGTTGCAGCTAGGGACCGAAGGCTCTCTGCAAAGAACCATAAGTGATGACTATACAGTGCACCGCATGAGGTGCATTGAGCACTGCCTTCCTACTGTGTCCTTCCGCCCAAAGATGAAATGTCATCGCCCCTTGTAACCTTAGTTTTCCTCTTCAGTGCTACTGAGGAGATGAAGGTCACCTTCTAATTGGTTTATATTCCACAGAAAATATAATAGAATAAACAGAGAAGGCGACATACAAAGTCAACTCTGCTGATGTAGTAATCATTGAAATGAAACATATTATTATTATTATTATTATTATTATTATTATTATTATTATTATTATATTATTATTATTATTTCCGAGTAACCCTTGATTTTACTAATTCTCAGAGTTTCTAGCATCATTTCATGCAAATCTAATAACCCCCTACCAGTCTCCAAGCGATAACAGTTGCGGAGTAGATGGGTTATGAATTAATAAATGATAATTAGGAAATAAGGCTCAACACAAACCTTCCAAAATAGTTTTTTCTTTTAGGTTGACTTTAGAATTATCCCTGAGGCGAATCAGCCTTGTTTCTGTCGTAAAACATAGCGTAACGTTTTCAAGCAATCATTGGCAATACCATTGTTCGTGAGCCTGGGCTAACCCTGAGAATAGATGATCTAAGCAAAAACGTGACAAGGAACGTCGAGCGATTACTGGATTTGGTAATCCTGTCCTTCATTTTTGTTTTGTCTTCAAAGATTTTTTAGACAAGAATTTTTTTTCAGTGATTCTTCTACTTACTTGTCTTTCTGTTTGCATGCAGAAGTGAGGGCCAAAAGTAGAGGGGAAACTGATTAAATCAACTGTGGATTATCTGGCGTCTTAGCTACCAGGGTCACTGATGGCAAACATTAGAAAATTATATCATTACCAGAAATGACAAAGGAAAGTTCACACACATACATACATACATACATACATAATGTGTATACATACATATATATATACATATATATATATATATATATATATATATATATATATATATATATGTATATATATATCCATATATCTGTGTATATATATATACATATACAGTATATTTATATATATATATAAATGTTCTATAATATCCAATTCACTACTTCGTATCCTGTATATGATAAATAAGGTACATATCAATTTATCACTTATATTTATATAATTCCACATCGAGGATATTCCTGCTACTAGCGTGAATTGGATACTAAACGATCATTTGTAGCTTCATGATTATATATATATATATATATATATATATATATATATATATATATTTATTTGCATATACTGTATATATTTAAGCTGCTTTCAGTATTAACTCCCAAAGGGCTTCATTATATCTGAATAAAAATTTCACCGTGTTATCTTCATTTCTCAAGAAAAAATATTCATTCAGATTCGTTAATATAAATTACTGGCTATTAAATCAGAAATCTCGTAAGTTCAATGAAAAAAGGGAGCTTATTTGAATAAACAAGTAAAATCAAGATGTTAAATATGGACACATTTAGATGCAAAGCAACAACAATATCAATCAATTTATCAATCAACTTTTATTATGTCATGGAACGTCATATGCATGCAAATTTTGCCTCCATATTTCCTTATGCTGAAGGTAATTATTTTATGAGGCATTTAGCAATTCTCGCCCATTACTTTTCTCCTGATTCTTTTCCGGGATATCTTATCTCATGACAATCCTCGTATTACAGTAATGCTCAGGTAACAACTGCAATAAATAGGTTGCATCATTATCTTCTATTTTTATGAGGCTGAGCTATTTGTAATATACGCACACACCCACACGTTATGTCTTTATGTATTATATATATATATATATATATATATATATATATATATATATATATATATATATATATATATATATATATATATATATATATATATATATTTATATATATATATATATATATATATATATATTTGCATATACTGTATATATATATGATCTGAAAATCACAAAAGATGCTTTCCAAAGGAAAATATAATTCAGTATTAACTCCCAAAGGGCTTCATTATATCTGAATAAAAATATATTTCACCGTGTTATCTTCATTTCTCAAGAAAAAGATTCATTCAGATTCGTTAATATAAATTACTGTATGTGTGTGTGTGTGTGTGTGTTATTAAATCAGAAATCTCGTAAGTTCAATGAAAAATATAGCTTATATTATATAATAAACAAGTAAAATCAATATATATAGATGTTAAATATGGATATATTTAGATGCAAAGTGAAATAACTGGAAATAATATAATATCCAAATATTAAAACAGCCTCGGGCTCTGTTCTAAGACAAGAACTCAGGACTACAGTGGACTTTCAACTCAGACATGACTATCGTTTCCAATTAAAACAATCAACTCTGTTTGTATTTGGAGTTATGTCATGGAACCATATAATGACTCATCACATCACCGTGATTCAAAATCAGTAAGCTACAAACGTCCATATTTCCTTACGCTAAAATAATATATTTTTTATGAGGCATTTTAGTTGATAATTTCTCGCCCATTACTTTTCTCCTGATTCTTTCAGGACTACAGTAGAAATTAAACTTTTGGAGTTCCCATATCTTATCTCAGGTGACAATTCACCCACCTCTGCCATGCTAACCACGTATTACAGTAATCACTTCATATTCAATCAGGTAACACGTCCTTTAATATCCTGCAAATAATATATTTTCATATATGTTACATTTTTATTATCTTCTATTTTTATGAGGCTGAGCTATTTGTAATATAACCCACACACCACAAGTGACACGTAAAAGTGGATATGTCTTTATGTACAAATCGCCCGTCAAACTCAGGTGTTTGTATTTGGAGACGATATATATATATATATATATTTGTCGCGCAGCCATATATGACTTTTTTATCATCATATTCATATTCAATCATATATAATATCCACACAAATAATATATTTTCATATATGTATATATACACCAGTGAAGACAAGAACTCACACAGTATGTATTTAACCCACACAGCCAGCAAGTGAGGTAAAAGTATATGATCTGTTTGTAAAATCACAAATGATGCGTTTGTCGCACGTGATTTATTCAATCAGTAAGCTAAAACGTCCTTTAAATCCATTCGCTCTACCTCGAAATAATAAAATATGTTACCAGAAGATCCGTACCAAGTGAAGACAAGAACTCAGGACTTAGACACATTTTAACCCACGCAGCCAGCAAGTGAGGTAAAAGTGTATATCTGGACAAATCGCCCGTCGAACTCAGGTGTTTGTATTTGGAGACGATATTCACCCACCTCTGCCATGCTAACTACGTAGTGCGTTTGTCGCATGCAGCCATATTATGACTTTTTTATCACATCACCGTGATTCATATTCAATCAGTAAGCTACAAACGTCCTTTAATATCCAATTCGCTCTACCTCGGAAATAATATATTTTCATATATGTTACCGAAGGAGAATTTTTAGTTGATAATAAGTTCGTCCACTCTCGTGGCAACGAACCAGCAAAGACAAGAACTCAGGACTACAGTGGACGATTTTAACCCACGCAGCCAGCAAGTGAGGTAAAAGTGGATATCGTCTTCCCATATACAAATCGCCCGTCAAACTCAGGTGTTTGTATTTGGAGACGATATTCACCCACTTCTGCCATGCTAACCACGTAGTGAGTTTGTCGCACGCAGCCATATGATGACTTTTTTATCACATCACCGTGACTCATATTCAATCAGTAAGCTGCAAAGGTCCTTTAATATCCAATTCGCTCTACCTCGGAAATAATATATTTTCATATATGGCCAGTGGGTTAAAATGCATCCACTGTAGTCCTGAGTTCTAGTCTCAGGACTGTGGATTTTTAACCCACACAGCCAGCAAGTGAGGTAACTGGATATTATCAACTAAAAATTCCCCTTCAGGTATATTGTATTTGGATTTATATATATGTATGTGTATTTAAATATATATGACTACATTTATCATCATATATATTCAATCAGAATACATGTCCTGAAATCCAATTGCTTATATACATATATATTTATATATATAAAATGCATTTATATATATCTATATATATCCACGTATATTATCAACTATGTATATATTTATATATATGTATATATACATAAATACATATATTGTATATACATGAATACATACAATACTTGATATATACATATATATTTATATATATAATATATTTATATATATTATATATATGTATATGTATGTATATATTTATATATATATACATATATATATATATACATATATATTGTATATGTATATATATATACATATATATATATATGTATATATGTATGTATAATCATATAATATATATGTATATGTGTATATATATCATATATATATATATATATATATATATATATATACATATATATATATATATATATGAATGTCTTTTCCTGTAATACTACAGTGTAATATGAATATAAGAAGGCCCATAAAACACTATTTAAATGTTGAAACCATATATTTCAGGCACTTGCTTCTGTGCCCTGTTCAC
The DNA here is from genome assembly GCF_040412425.1 of Macrobrachium rosenbergii. Taxonomy (NCBI): domain Eukaryota; kingdom Metazoa; phylum Arthropoda; class Malacostraca; order Decapoda; family Palaemonidae; genus Macrobrachium; species Macrobrachium rosenbergii. Next base: position 71,320,080 of record NC_089781.1, on the reverse strand, counting down.
TGGTAGAATATGGACAGATGAAATGTTACAAGGGTATATATACAAAACATAAAGGTGTGGCCTTAAGTCTCCGATGGTATGAAGGTGACCGTTTCCTAAGAAGGAGGAGAATGACCAATTCCCTAGTGGTTTTTGGCCTCACTAGCTCAAGTTTGGCGACGGATCTGGAGGTCACATTTCTTGGGTCATCTTCTTCAGGAGGGGTCTGAGGATTAAAGCGTCGATGTCGTCCGATTTCCAATGTCCTCCTGACAGGTTCATATTGTTGGTTTGATTGATGATAGCAGATTCCAGCATCTTTCTTTTGTACGGACAGCTACTTTTGAAAACCAACTCCGCCCCACTCCAGTTTATGACATGTCCTGTATTTCTGGTACTTAGGAAAATCCCCGAACTCTCCGAAGCATAACGTACTGATCTTTTGTTCTCTGTTATTCTTTGCGAGAGCGATCTACCTGTCTTGCCTACATAAATGTCATTGCAATTGCTACACGGTGTCTTGTAAACTCCGGCTTCTTCCCCTTTGTTATTTAAGTATACGTTAATGAGCGAACTCCCGATGGATTTGGGATAATGGAAAATGAAGGGATTGTTAGACCTGAGTTGTTCGGTGGCTTTTTGGATGTTTTCGTCGTACGGAAGCTTTATTTTGTTGTTGAAATCTGTTTGTCTGTTGTGAGTGGGACCTCTATAGTATATTTTATTCGCTTTGTTAATGGCCCTCTCGATAATGTGTGGTGGATAGAGCAGTTGCGTTAGTTGTTGGCGGGTCGTGTTGAATTCTTTATCTAGGTACTCATTTGAACATATCCTAAGTCCTCTGAGGAATAAGTTGCACCCTACCATGATTTTTACAGAGACATCGTGGTAGCTTAAGAAATGAATGTAGGAAACAGCGAAGATGGGTTTTCTATATACAGTAAATGCATATCTGTTCTGTTTTCTTATGATCAGTGCATCTAGGAACGGCAGTTTTCCATCCTTTTCCCATTCCGTTTTAAATTTTATGGTCGGAACTAGCGAATTTAGCCTATTAAAAAATTCATTAAAGTCCCCAGCTATTGTCCCAGAAAGTAAAGATATCATCTACGTATCTAAGCCAGATCATATTACGGGGTTTGATAGACGACAAAAGTTCTGTTTCAAAATATTCCATGTACAAGTTTGCTAGAAGGGGTGATAGGGGACTTCCAAAATGCGTTAGTTAGTTTAAGGAAAAGGGGGGATATCATCATCACAAAATCTGACAAAGACGGGAAAATAGTTTTCTTAGACAAGGAGACATACATCAATAAAGTTCAAGAACTTCTAAACGATACTGAGACCTATGACAAATTAACGAAAGATCCCACAACAAATATTGCTGCTCAATTTAACAAATCAGTCAGAACCATAGGGGGCAATAAGAAGGACATAGAACTACTAGAGACATTCAAGGTAATCAACCCCTCTCTTCCCTATTTTTACGGCCTCCCGAAAACACATAAAGATGGATTCCTTTACGCCCCATAATATCTAGCAGGGGCTCTTTCATGTACAAATTATCAAAATGGCTCGCAGACCTGTTATCACCCTTTCTAGGAACCTACTCATCCTCCCACATCAAACATGCTGAGGATTTTATACAAAAATTTAAGAGTTTAAACATCCTCTCAAACAACATCAAATTGCTCAGCCTAGACGTCGAGTCATTATTTATTAAAGTCCCAATTGCCGACGTGTTGTCTTTCTTAGAGAGGAAGTTACAACCATATGAAGACCATTTTCCTCTTGGCATAGATAAAACTTTAAAACTTATCAACCTCTGTGTAACTAACAACGTGTTTTCTTTCAATGGTAATTTTTACAAACAAAAATTTGGCTGTAGCATGGGAAGTCCCCTATCACCCCTTCTAGCAAACTTGTACATGGAATATTTTGAAACAGAACTTTTGTCGTCTATCAAACCCCATAATATGATCTGGCTTAGATACGTAGATGATATCTTTACTTTCTGGGACAATAGCTGGGGGGACTTTAATGAACTTTTTAATAGGCTAAATTTGCTAGTTCTGACCATAAAATTTAAAACGGAATGGGAAAAGGACGAAAAACTGCCGTTCCTAGATGTACTGATCATAAGAAAACAGAACAGATATGCATTTACAGTATATAGAAAACTCACCTTCGCTGTTTCCTACATTCATTTCTTAAGCTACCACGATGTCTCTGTAAAAATCATGGTAGGGTGCAACTTATTCCTCAAAGGACTTAGGATATGTTCAATGAGTACCTAGATAAAGAATTCAACACGATCCGCCAACAACTAACGCAACTGCTCTATCCACCACACATTATCGAGAGGGCTATTAACAAAGCGAATAAAATATACTATAGAGGTCCCACTCACAACAGACAAATAGATTTCAACAACAAAATAAAGCTTCCGTAAGACGAAAACATCCAAAAAGCCACCGAACAACTCAGGTCTAACAATTCCTTCATTTTCCATTATCCCAAATCCATCGGGAGTTCGCTCATTAACGTATACTTAAATAACAAAGGGGAAGAAGCCGGAGTTTACAAGATACCGTGTAGCAATTGTAATGACATTTACGTAGGCGAGACAGGTAGATCGCTCTCGCAAAGAATAACATGGCACAAAAGATCAGTACCTTACGCTTCGTAGAGTTCGTGGATTTTCCTAAGTACCAGAAATACAGGACATGTCATAAACTGGAGTGGGGCGGAGTTGGTTTTCAAAAGTAGCTGTCCGTACAAAAGAAAGATGCTGGAATCTGCTATCATCAATCAAACCAACAATATGAACCTGTCAGGAGGACACTGGAAATCAGACGACATCGACGCTTTAATCCTCAGACCCCTCCTGAAGAAGATGACCCAAGAAACGCGACCTCCAGATCCGTCACCAAACGGGAGCTAATGAGGCCAAAAACCACTAGGGAATTGGTCATTCTCCTCCTTCTTAGGAAACAGTCACCTTCATACCATCGGAGACTTAAGGCCACACCTTTATGTTTTGTATATATACCCTTGTAACATTTCATCTGTCCTTATTCTACCAGTGAACAGGGCACAGAAGCAAGTGCCCAGATATATATGGTTTCAAAGTTTAAATAGTGTTTTATGAGCCTTTTCTTATATATATATATATATATATATATATATATATATATATATATATATATATATATATATATATATATATATATATATATATATATATATATATATAAATATATATAAATTAAATCAGAAGATCCATATATATATATATATATATATGATTAAAATGTTAATTCCCTAATGGTGGGAATGAACAGTCCTGCCAAAAGATTGTTAATTCCCTGGTGGGGAATGAACAGTTTTATTTTCTTTTTTTCGCTTATTCTAAATCACTCGCATCTTTTGTGATTTTCAGATCTCACACACACACATGCACACACACACACACACACACACACACACACACACACATATATATATATATATATATATATATATATATATATATATATATATATATATATATATATATATATATATATATATATATATATATATATATATATATATATATATATATATATATATATATATATATATATATATATATATATATATATATATATATATATATATATATATATATATATATATATATATATATATATATATATATATATATATATATATATATATATATATATATATATATATATATATATATATATATATATATATATATATATATTTATATATACATATATAAACATATAAATAATCAACACACAATATGTGGAACAGAAATAAATTTCTGACTCACGTGTGATCGATCCCGACATGAGTCAGAAATTTATTTCTGTTCCACACGTGATTGTGTGTTGATTATTTCTATCTTATTCACTCAGAAGGATAATTCGAATGAAATGCTGTCTATTGGGTCATTACTGAGTCGGGAAGTTGGGAAAACTAAGCTGGTATGCAAGTAGTTAGCTTGCCCAGGTAGTTCCTTGGGTGCAGTTGCTCTCAGGTTCCAACTTCTTTTGAACTTGTATGGCCTAGTGGATAGCGCCCTTGCCTTCCACCTGAAAGACCTGGGTTCGATCCCGACGTGAGTCAGAAATTTATATATATATATATACATATATATAAATATTGTAACGACCCGAGTGGGCCGTTATGCAGGTTCTTTAACATACTCAGGACGGGGCTGTCATGACTGACGGCAGATGCAACAAACAAAGGAGGGAAAACAACAAAAACAATATAATGAGCTCAAAATTAATTTACAATATTTACAAGTGAGTCAGGTCTGGTAAAAGATAAAAACCATAAATACAAGAAAAAACCAAAAGGCAGCACTAAACAAAATCAAAATAAAATAAAAAAAAGTAGCTTTAAAAAAAAAGGCAAAATAAACAACAGCAGGCAGAAAAAAAAACAAACATACGTCCTCCATCGGGGCACCAAGACAGCCCTCAGCTGCATACAGGGACAAAAACCCACAAACCAGAAAACCCGATGGAGACGTCAGGACAGCCTCACGCTGTCATCAAGATGAGCATATATATACTACTCATGGTCACACTCCACCTCATTGACGTGCTCCACTTCGTAATGCTCAATTTGCTGCTCAAAAACTCGACCAACGTCGACTCCAAAAAACTGCCTGCTGCTGCCACTGCCGCTACCTCGCTGCCCTACCAGACCCGACTGACGACAGAAAAACCGGCAGCTCACCGATGAAAACATCAAAACGAAAAAAAACTTGAAGGTAAGGAGGCAGCAATCCACAAAAGGGAACAAGCGGGAACCAGCAGTTCCCAAAACCATCACTGAGACACCTCCCACCTAAAAGAAAAAAAAAAGATTATTTTTTTTTTTTTACACTCATTCCCATCAATGATTGTGAGCCATCCTGTCACGGTCGCCATTGTAACGACCGATGGGCTTATATTCTTTAACATACTCAGAACGGGGCTGTCATGACTGACGGCAGATGCAACAAACAAAGGAGGGGAAAACAACAAAAACAATATAATGAGCTCAAAATTAATTTACAATATTTACAAGGGTCAGGTCTGGTAAAAAGATAAAAACCATAAATACAAGAAAAACCAAAAGGCACTAAACAAAATCAAGTTAAAATAAAAAAAAAGGGAAAAAAAGGCAAAAATAAACAACAGCAGGCAGAAAAAAAAACATACGTCCTCCATAGTTACCAAGACCCCTCAGCTGCCACAGGGACAAAACCCACAAACCAGAAAACCCCGATGGAGTGCAGGACAGCCTTGTCATCAAAGATGAGCAGCTCGTGGTCAACGACTACTCATGGTCACACTTTTACGACGTGCTGTAATGGCTCAAAAACCTTCGACCAACGGATCAAAAACTGCCTGCTGCTGCCTGCCACCTGCCCTACCAGACCCGACTGACGACAGAAAACCGGCAGCTCACCGAGTCAAACATCAAAAAAAAAAAAATTGAAGGTATAGGCAGCAATATATATACCATAAATACCATCATAACGTGACAAATATATATATACATACATATATATATATGTATGTATGTATGTATGTATGTATTATGTATATATATATATATATATATATGTGTGTGTATATATATATATACATACATATATATACATACAAATATACTGGGGCAACCCTGTATTCAGCCAGTTTTCTAGCCAGAACCTACCACTAAATGGCAGTAAGCTCTGACAAGAAAATTGGGGTTATGGACACTCAACAAAAATGGCGACAAGACAAAAGGTAATATTTACCACAAAATTTTAGAGTTCAATGATTCTTGGTAAGCACGTAAGTTCTGGCAAGCAGCAATATTGCACTGCATGCGCTTCCCACAGGGGTTTCCAGGGAATGAAATTTGACCCCTAACCTCTAGTTATCGATGATTTACTATCCTAACCAAGAGAATCCTACCATACTCCCCTTATATTATATTTATAAAAAACACACGTACCTTATTCGAAATCGGAATTGTTGGACCATTCTGGCAAGTCGATTCTTCTTTTGTTTTGGACAACAGGCATTGGCTGTTCCGTTTGTTTTCATCTTTCACAAGACTAACTGTTCCTTCTTTACACTGTTCATACAGACCACTAAAATCGCCTAAAAGGCCACTTTTCATCAGAAACAAATGCAATTCACTTTCATCGTCACATAATTTAGCCAAATCAATAATAGTGACTGGACTTGCAGCTGCAAATTGAACGTGAGACGGATATGAAAAAGCCATGTTAACAGTTTGAATTCTGTGCTAGAATGGGGTTGCTTGGGGTTGTGTGGGGTCGCGTGGTGGGTCGAGGTCGAACTACTTACCTATGCAGAGGGATTTGGTTGGTTGTTGCGCAGTTCCCCAGTAAACCATAAACTACCCATTTATATATCTATATATATATATATATATATATATATATATATATATATATATATATATATATATATATATAAAGACAAAATCCATGAAGGAATTTGTCTTTATTTATATATTCATCATGTTCCATATTTTTTTGTGATTCATTTATATACACACACACACACACACACACACACACACACACACATATATATATATATATATATATATATATATATATATATATATATATATATATATATATATATATATATCTTGTAATTTCCATAATGGTCCCGTGGATGAAGTATATAATAAGTCCTCACGTGAAAATGAATATTGGTACCAAGATTTTCAACTTTTATTCAAAGTCATCTTCAGGGTACTGAAGATGACTTTGAATAAAAGTTGAAAGTCTTATACAAATTTTTTCATTTTCAAGTGAATACTGTAATTATATATATATATATATATATATATATATATATATATATATATATATATATATATATATATATATATATATATATATATATATATATATTATATATATTATATATATATATGTATATATATAAACAAAACATACGTGACAAAATCTTCAACGGACCGATTATTCTCAAATGAATACTGTACATCGTACTGTAAAATGCAAAGTCTTCCCCTTAAAAAATTCCATGATTTTTTTCTCTCTCCTTAGGGCGCCATTTTTTGCTTTCTTTACAGCACATGCATTTTGTCTCAGATAAAAATCCTATATTTTGTCCCGGTCCAGAGGCTTTAATGGATTTGTTTGAAAATTTTACTTAAAAATATCTATTTTTTTTTTTTTTTTGTTTTCAACCAAAATTAACACCAACATCCTCAGCTAAGAGAAAATGAGAACCATTTAAAATGTATCAGTATACTCTTCCTTTGTTTAAATTTGAGTTAACATATCATATCATTTTCATGCTTTTAAAAGTCGTAATGGGAAAAAACGTTTCATAGGATTATTTGGAACTTGAATATCTCTGATATTTATTAACGCTATATAACATATCTATATATATTCTTATCTTCGAAATCTGGTAACAATAATTTAATTGTTACACTGTAGGCAAAACTGAAAAAGCTCTTTACCGAGGATTCGGTGATTTCAAAATAAACAGGCCATGACAAATGATCGGGCAATATATTACACATTTACAGTTATATCAATGATCATCTTAAAAAAATTATATACGGTTCAAAGTAAAAACCAACACGCAGCCAAAGTACTGTACTAAGTATCTCTTCTTCTTCTTCTTCTTCTTCTTCTTCTTCTTCTTCTTCTTCTTCTTCTTCTTAAGCAGATAACAATAGGCTGATAATTCACCAGCTGAGTAACCATTCGAATAGATTCAAATTCATAAAATTTTGGAGCGAACAGGAATTTCAAAATTTATCTAAGTTGGTCATGAGCACTAAAGTAGCGACATCACTCAGTCATTAGTACAGTTATAAAGCCTTGTGACCAAATGCATTAGTTGTTGTAGCTTGGATATTTATAAATTTTTTTGAGCTAACATGATAAAAATTTGTTTTCCTTATTAGTGTTGTTAAAAAGAGTTGTATATTATATCAATGACCAGGAAACCTACATAAAAATCTCCCAAAACAAAGCCTTGTATTCATATGATCATCATGCGTAATTATTGCTTTATGTGCAAATATTTCCAGTGGAATACCTTTCCAGTGGTAAATAACAACAAAACATTGCTGTTACTTACGGTTGAAGTATTTTGAATACGTAAATTTCAAACCAACTGTTCAGCGGATGGTGATTTAATGTAAAAATGCTGATAGAATATGCATTCGTGTTGAATTTTCTGCAATAAATGACCTTCCGCAACATTTGTAATTTTATGGCCTTTACAAAACATGATTTTAAATAATTGAAAATCGAGCCGCAACTATATTTCAGTGAGATAACTCTTTCAATGAGTTTCGAAAATGTGAATCTCCAGCTCTGTGATGATAGATATCATAAATAGTTTTCATACCGCATATACTATTTCAGAGTATTAATTCTGTTGGAAACTAAATCACTTAACAAAATTAATGAAATATGAAATACTGTTCAATATTAAAAAGCACATACATTTTTAAGAAGACCTCCTTTTCAGTTAAATAAAAATATCACTGTAACCAAGAGCGGCTTCCACATCAAATCCGATGGAACTAAGATAATACCATGGAACTCAAAGTAACCACCCTCAGTTTCATATTCAGAAAATAAATTACCTCTCAAGTACCAAGGAATGAAACTTCAACCCTCAAGGGTTCCAGAGCGATATATGTACATATATTTTTTCTGACACATCGTAACACCTTCCCATGTGTTCATTTCACACACACATATATATATATATATATATATATATATATATATATATATATATATATATATATATATATTTTGTATATATATATATATATATATATATATATATATATATATATATATATATATATTGTATATATATATATATATATATATATATATATATATATATATATATATATATATATATATATATATATATATATATATATATATATATATATATATACATTGTATATATATATATATATATATATATATATATATATATATATATATATATATATATATATATATATATATATATATATATATATATATATATATATATATATATATATGTTTATATATATAATATATAATATATATTTTTGTATAAACTCTATACTATATTGATTCAGGGAAATCGATAAAAACAAGACTCTAAATTAATGGTTTCGAATTTATTTGATAAACTCTGCTGAGGGCTCTAAAAACAAGGTATTTGTAAGTAAACACGTTAGGGTAAGTTTAAAATTATGTGTATTTACAGGAAATGAAATATTAGAAGATGAAATGGACTAATCAGGCAGGCAAGGCCTGAGAGGTTAATTATAAATGGGAAAACTTGAAAGTATACTCGTTGTTGTGACGATGCTGACACAAGGCACAGTCAAGAGAGATTTCCACGGCTAACAAACCCTCCGTAAACGGAGAGATAAACGAATTAAAAGCCAGTTAGGATGCAGTAAAATATACATAGGACAAGGCGAGCACAGAGGGTGCCAAGAAGCCTTGAACACACGATTTTATGTAATTATTTAAACACAGGCATTTACGTAACACTGCCCTAACAAGCCAAGATTGATATGGAAACACTTCCACTTAGGAATGGAAATAGGAAGTTTAGTACGAGAATTAAAACAGTGTGACTGACTGGAAGAACCTTTGCAACAGATCATTTTAACTTGTAGAAGAGGTGGCTTCAGCGAGGGTAATGGCAGCGGAGGAAGGGCTAAGGGCTTCACTGGTAAGAATACTAAAGGTCCCTACAAGACAGGACCACGTGATAGGGCATGGCTCTCCGAAGGAGGCGGGAATGGAAAGGAGATGTGTCTTCCTCACATCCAGCAATGTCTCTCTCGCTTGTTCCTTCAGTGAGACCCTTATATGACTTTGGTCAGGGGTCAGGAGGTTATCCACAGGTAGATTAGGGGTTGGTGTCATTTCCCTATGCACGGGCATCATCTGTGACTCAAAAGTCCAGGTGTTCATGCCAGCTGTCCTCTTTTAATCTGCCTCCCCAGTGCTATTCCTGCCTCCAGCCAGGCTTAGGGTCTGAAAGCAAAGTCTCCCACAGCATCATTTGTTCAAGAAGAGAAAGTTGAAAGGGATACAGAGTGCTATTAACAGATTAAGGGAGGGGCCTCTATTCCTTTTGCCCTTCCTTGTCAGGCAGTGCCCAAAATGCACTGTTGTATTTTCCAGCTTTAAATGAAGCATTTGATGGCTGGGAGTCATGGGAAAATATAATAACTCCCTGCCCAAGTTGACATCTTGCACCTTCAGTCGTGTGCGAATGTCTACCAAACCAAGGATTCAGCTGACAAATGCTTTATATTACTCTAATTTTCTCGTTAATTGCACTCATGTATACTTAGTAACCTAAATCTCTCTGCGCCATATGAGATATCTGAAAATTTACTTGATAAAGAATTCAATATTTCACGTTAATCGCAGAGTAAGGGAGAAAAATATAGGTTTTAACCTTATAAGATTACTGTTACTTCAAAGCAGGTACATTTACACTATAAGAAAGTTACTGTAAATATTAAAAAACACTAACCTTAATTGACCTCCTTAAGGTAAATCTCAAAAGAAATATAAGTAAATTTTTCAAAAGTGTTAAATACAATAAATCATAAGTTACTGTTATTTTGAAACAGGAACAGTTACGAATATAAGAAAGTTACAGTAAATATTAAACACAATAACTGTACGTGATTTCCTTAATGTAAGTCTTACAATAATCATGCACTTAACTTTTAATAGCTGTTACAGTCAAAGACATGCAGTTAGTTTGCCTTGAGGAGGCATTATTACAATGAAATATACATGGTCTTCGTTAGGTGTCGCCATGTTACTTAAGTTGACAGCACAGTGCCAAGACGTGGCACTGAAGTCAATGGTGCTTAAGAGCATGAAGCTAAGTACATTGAAGGACAGACAGTCTTTTCAATTCGCGGACTCGGGGTTTAAATTACAAGAGAATAACAAAGAAGGCAAATGATAATGTTAAAGAAAAAGTTATGATTAATATGCCGAAATTATACTCTTTAGCCTATAAAAATGGCTTAGGTTTATTCTTTTGCCCAAGGTTCAAAGGTTCATTAAATACAAAAATATCGGGATGTCTGGAATGACTCTGCATTGGCAGACAAAGGAGGAAGGAGGTAAACTATAAAAAAATGTGAGGCGTAAAATAATTTATTAATTTAACAAAATACTGAAAGGAAAAAAGGTTGAAGGAAAAATAAATATAACAGAGTTTAAATTAAAATAAACAATGTCTTAACCTGACACCCTCTTCTGGATAAACAATCTCAATCGTAAATAATGTGGCAAAAGCTGTGCCAAAATACAGTTACTTGAGCCAGACACTGCTCTAGCTCTCTTTAATAACAATGATGTTTGACCTAATTGATTTCTGCCATAGATCTCTTTAGACTGATGGTTCTCCTTGGTAATGAATCGGTCATCATCAGAGCCATAGGATGACCATTGGAGTGCCATCTGAGTCAGCTTATTTACCAGAGCCACTGAACAACAATACACAACTCTAAAGCTGCTGCAGTTAACAAGTTCATCGGCCATTTGAGACACGGCAGAATCCTTTTGCCCATGGTCGTGTCCGAAGGGGACTAAAAATAAGAGGTTGCAGTGGACCTCCTCCTCGGTTCTTGGTCCAACCAGTGACCAGCTCAGGCATGGGTTGCGAGGCCACAACCTCAGTTGAGGTGATACTCGGAAATGCTGTCTCTCTTCACCAAAGGCTGGTCCTGGAAAACGCCAGGCCATCAGAAGAGAACCAGGTTGGATCTCTCAGGAGATTGGGGCGTGCGCTGCTGGCACCCAGAAGGCAGGGTCAGAAACTGTTATTTGATCTGGAATCACCCACAACAAGGATGATCCTCCAAAACTTGGCTGCTCAGTGTTCTCGCACTGAACATTTAGAGAACCTCGTTCTGGGATCTCCTGGAGGGAGATCTGTTTGCTAAACCCGGCACTGGCACTGGGGCAGGGCCGGGCACCAGAATGGGATCTGGGATCGAAAATGATGGAGGGGGCGACTGCACATCGTACTCAGGTGGCACTGGCAGTTGTCCCATCAGGCATTTGAAACCTCACACTCATGCCTAACTGAAAAATTTGGGGATTTAGAAATTTTTTTCTGTAACCAGTTCACAAAACCACTCTCTCCTTCCCCAGGAGGATGTTATAACCTCCAGGAAAATAGCCAATCCTACTGCAAGGTTGCAAATTTATGGATCCATGAGGTCTTGTGTTCTCAACTGAACAGTAAATCATTTTAAATTGAATGATACCCAGAAATTGTGACAAGTTTAAGGAGTTAATGAGTAGCTCCAACAAAACTTTGTCTTTCCTGATTTATTAAATTTGCGATAGAGTCATCAAATGCCTTGACCTGGCAGGTTTAGTAGCTAACTCAAGGAGGTGCCACATATATGGGACCCTCAGCTGGAAAATTAATAAGGACTTTGGTCTTTGTAACTGCCAAGGCAATGGCTAAAAGTACTTCATTTATTATAATGGCATTTTGCCCATGTGGGTTAGTGGCCATAAACTTTGCAAGCCATGCAATAGCTCTGGCTGTAATCTCTTGGCACTGACCCTGAGGAGGGTGTAAGCTGCTTAGTTACCAGATTCCCGGGAGATGTTTGAAAGGTGCTGTGGGTGGCGCCTGAGGCATTCACTGCTCGACACATTCCACCGTAGCACTGCTGAAACTGCTTATTTACCAATGCCACTTTCTTGCAAACCCACAACAACAAAGCCTTTCTGTGAGTGCCCATTCTTGGGCGGAGGGGTGCTGAAGGTGAAAGAAGGAGGGCATATTTTATGTCCCAATGAACTTGCATGGGCGTAATGAGTGTCCTATTGTCAGCAAGGCGACAGCAATCCATTACAGTCATGGGCACCTTTTTGCATACATGGGTGGCTAGGGTGGAAGGGGCATAATATAAAAAGTTTTCAGTCTTGAAATCGCTCGAGGATGTCCTTGGCAGTGGAGACTCCCAGGGACTCTAGCCATTTAGAGAGGACCCTATCTGATTGATAAGCCCAGTCAGACCAGGTCTGTCCTGCTTCTCTTATCTGGCCTCTCCAGCATCGTCTCCAGCTTTCAGGGGTGATCTTGTATACCTTGGTGATTGCCTGGTGCACTTCCACCCATTTCCCTTGATCTGCCTCAGGGAGGGCTTTGAAAGCAATTAGACCCTTTCCTCCAAAGAAACAAAAAGGTTGGGAGCCTTCAGTGGGAGCAAGTGGGTAATCGCTAAGGACCCTTTCTGCCCATCAGCCACACCTCAAACTCTGCCTCAGTCCACTTGGGCATGAATATATGAGCCTGAGTGAGGGCAGATATGCCAGTTATATGCAGCGGATTGGCAGTGCCAATTTGGGCCATCTGCAGCTCATGGGCCACTGCTTTTCCTAAATTTCAAGCCTATCCTTTCTTTCTTGTTTTAAATTAAAAAATCTATCCAGCCTATCTTATATTCCTTCTTCTCCTTTCTTTCTTGTTCTTCCTTTTTCTCCTTTCATTCTTGTTCTTCCTTCTCCCTTCTTTCTTGTTCTTCCTTCTTCTCCTTTCTTTCTTTCTCCCTTTCCTGACGTTCTTCCTCTTTTTCTGCGGCATCATCTACCTTCTCTTGGACCCAGTCCCTCAGGGCTTGTCCTGACAGTCCCATGTCCTTTCCAGTGGACATATAGAACTTGGAGTCATTTTGTTGGGTTTGGGATGTCGTAGACATCTGGAGATAATGCTTAGATGGGTGTGACCCTTTAGAAAATCAATTATGTCTGAAAAATTTACTCAAATTTTTTTCTGTTCTGAAAAGACCCAGGTTTGTTCTGATGAACTGGTTTCAATATGTCTGAATAAGACTTAGTTTGTTCTGATTAATGAATTTTAATATGTCTCAAAATGCCACGTAAATTGTATTCTATCAGCCATGGACTGTAATGTAGACAGTGAAAAGGTTAGTTGGGTGTTTTGGTTAAGATCAAGAAAAGAAATGATTTGTCCACAGGGAACTGATTTTTAACTTTATCTCGTAGGATGTGGTTTAGGATTCACAACGGACTTGGCCAAAAACTTTCTCAAACCTTTGTTTGGGGAGCGTTTGCCCATTCCCAATAATTTTCTTGTATTGGCTTTGCCTCATAGGGCGTGGATTTGTTTGCAGGGAACTGGTTTAGTTTTGTCCCAGAGGAGTAGGAACTTTGGTTTTATTTCGTTCCCTCTATGACAAGGCTGGCTAAGGCAAAAATTTAATATGGTTCCAAGATGGCATTTGCCCGTTCGACAGGTTTTTCTTGTTTAAGAAAAAATGTATTTTTCCTTTATGGGAATCCCAATCCACAGGTTATTTTTGGGAACTCATTATGTTTCATGACACTCATAGAATAATAGCCCCAACAAAAAATTTTTAAAAATAAAATTAAAAAAATATATAAAAAGAAAGGAACAATATAAACCTAAAAAAGAAATGCTTGGAGAACACTGACGCATGGATCTTGGTTTCTGTTTTAGATCCTATGCAAATTGGTGGTTTAGAAAACCAGCCATTTTGAAGGAAAATTAATAAATTTAAAAGAGTGTTCATCGTCGAGCACGGAACCAGGCACAATTATATTACTGCAAGTTACACTGATAAAGGGGTTCAGTTACCAAGCCTAATAAGAGCCTTTAATCCTGTAGTCTTAGACGTGCAGTATAGTTTGCCTTTCCCAAATTTTAGCCTAACAGCCCCAGACCAGCTATAGTTAGATAGCCACCTGGTTTTGACAGTAACTGACAGCTCAAGGTCGCCTGGTAGCACCTGGCAAGAAAGGGCAATGACCAGATGGTTCATTTTCCTGGATGGTGTACAGATACAAACATATTAAATGGCACTGGATGAATGATGGTTTATTTAGAGGTTGAACCCAAAGATAAAATTTCTCTTTAAGGTGGTAAAATTACCCTGGGAACAAAATGAAACCATGTGGTCAGAAGTAGACTGATGCAAATCAAAGATAACCACAAATAAACAAAAAAAAGTTTGTGTTGTCTTTGAATGAAATAGACAAAAGAGTTATTGAATGGAAATGCACCTCCAAGAAACATCAATGATCACTAGACCAGGAATGGGTACAAATGAAAATATGAAGCAAACAAATTTTATGTTTCAGTGAAATTACTCTAATGCATTTGATAATGGATTCCAGCAACCTCTGGATGAAGGTGAGAGAGAGAGAGAGAGGTGAAAAATGCTCAAAATTCCAGTGATATGGAAATTTGCTGTTTAACAACACCCACTGGGATCTAAAACATGTGCCTAGCTAGTCCAGGACCACAAATTGTCTGGATAACACAAGGAGGAAAACTGCACTATTTCCCCCATTTTTTCAACGCTTGCATTTTCCTAAGAAAGTGGCACCTATGTGAAAAACATGACAGCCTTCATGCAGGGGCCTTCAAAGCTTGTGTAAGGATACTAATTCTCTCTTCTCGATGACTGGATTGCATGTCACTTGCACAACATTTCCTTATTTCCATTTTCAGTCTTTGTTCGCCCTATACAACATAAAATAAAAATGCTCACTGAGGAACTCCTTGACTGTACACATGGTTTAGCACTGAGGTTCAGTTTCTTTGTCTCTCACCCAGCCTAGTTCTAGTCACTGATACAACAAGCTGCAAAAACAAATTTAATCTGCCAGTCAGATTTCGAGATCTAAGGCAAAAAGGTCGCCATTTATACAATTTAACCTTTAGTATTCTTACCAGTGAAGAGTCACCAATTCCTCCCACCATTACCCTCAAAGCCACCTCTTCTAGTAGGTAAATTGATCTGTTGAGGCTTCTTCCAGTCAGTCACACTGTTTTAATTCTTGCATTTCAAAAGGATTTCTAAGTGGAAGTGTTTCCATATCAATCTTGCCTTTTAGAGGCAGTTTATCATAAATGCCATGTTTAAATAATTACATAAAATCGTGTGTTCAAGGCTTCTTGACCATCAGTCACCTTGCCCTATGTATATTTTACTGAGTCCTTACTGGCTTTTAATTCTGTGCCTAAATCTGCTCCAGTTTACAGATGGTTTGTTAGCATGGGGCTGAAATCTCTCAAGACTGTGCCTTGTGTCAGCATCAAAGTCAGACCAGGATATATTTTCTTTGTTAGTTCACCTCTATTTTTGTATAAACTCTAACAACTGTTGATTCAGAAATCGTAAAAAGACAAGTAAACAATTTATTTGAGCTGATGGGACTCTATTCACAAAACCATTTGTAAGTAAACATGTTAGAAAAGTTTAAATCAGTATTTACATAAAATGAAATATCAGAAGATGAAATGGATTAATCAGGCAGTTAGGCCTGAGAGATTAATTATAAATGGGAAAATTGGAGGATATCCGTGGTCTGTCCCCAGATGCTGACAAAAGTCATGGTTGATTTCACCACTAACAGTGATCTGTAAATGGATCGATTCATCCATCTTAAACCCACTAAGGACGCTAAAATCCATGGACAAGTAGCATCTGCCATATTTCAGAACACACGATTTTATGAATTATTTAAACATGTCATGAACACTGTCCTAACAAGCCAAGATTGACCTCGGTCCTGGAGAGTCATGTTAGAAATGGAAATAGTAAGTTTACAAAGAACCAAAACAGTGTGACCTGACTGGAAGAATCAGCTTTGGTCCAGATCACTTTACCTTAAAGAAGAGGAAAGCTTTGAGGGCTAATGCACTTTTTGCGAAGGGCTTGCCTGTGATACAAATACTAAAGCACAAGATAGGACCACATGGTCACATCTCTGTAGGAGATGTATACAGATGTCTTGCTCCAGCCTCAAAGTGAGACCCTTATCCAACTTTGGTCAGGGGTCAGGCGCAGGTTATCCACAAGTAGATTAGGGTTTGTGTCAATTTCCTATGACACGGCATCATCAAGACTCAAAAGTTCCAGTTGTTCATGACAAAGCTGTCCTCTTTTAATCTGCCTCCCACAAATGTTGTCATTGCCACGAAAGGGTCTGGAAGCAAAGTCTCCAGCACTCATGTTCAAGAAGAGAAAGTTGAAAGGGATACAGAATGCTATTAACAGATTAGCTGACACCTCATCTTTCTCCATGCCAAATATGCCAGAACATGGAGCCAAGACCATCACTGTTGTATTTTCACAGATGTTCTTGTCATTTGCAGGCTGGGATTCTCCACTCTCCACAATCTAGGGCTAGATAAGCTATGGGTGGCATTTGGCCATATATATAGATATATATATGGATTGCTGTATATGACCTATGCAACTCTCTGGGCCAGGAGAAGGTGAATGGCATGCTATTCTTCCATGCGTTTTAGGCTGTGATATATGTATAAGCCTTCCGGAGCAAGGGCATATAAGACCGCCTATAGACATGGAACATCTTTCCAGATATATATATATTCTCCAAACTGAGTCACTACCCTCTCAGAGTGGAAGAGAGTGACCTGATAGGTCCTGGAGAGGTTTGTCATATCTATGTATGAATATATAAATTACTGCTGGCACTGTGGATGAGGCTAGACTTGATATGTTTTTCCAGAAAACAAAGGTTTCATCTTGCCATTTTGGGACCAACCAGGGAGCCCCCTCCAACACACTGCAATGCCAGCGTGCTCTAACGTGGTCAGGCTGGTTGTGTGTGGGGCAGTATATAAATATCAGCCATAGCCAGATAACCCTGCTAGTGGGGATGGCAAATATCTATGAAGCATGGCAAGTCCTCTGGATAATTTACTATACATATATAAAAGATACTTGCCAACAGCTATATAAATGTGGATGCAAAGCAGGCTGTCGGGAAAGGTGCAAGTGCTATATATGGGTCTTCCTGCACAGCTCTGTGCACTTGCAAATGTATATATCTAGATAAATATTGCCCTCTCTTTAGTAGATAATCTGATATTGATATCCAACGTGTCATATATATATACCTTATTATCCTCGATATTTCAAATGTAAATAAATGATATACATACATATATTGTATATATACAGTTTATATCCGTATTTCTCTTTTACATCTTTTTATGGTTACAGTCTTAGCCCTCAATGTTGTATGTGACTCATAAGGGATTTCTTTTTCAGTTTCAAATCATGTGTTTTAGGAAACTGTCAATGCCCATATGAATATACATTAAATAAAAACAGTTGGGTTTCTGATTCGTGAGCATCCTAACCACAGGAGTTTACATACGTTTATGAGAAAAAAAACGTTTTGGTCCATTTTGTAAATTCATTTTATGCTTAAAATTCATTTAGTAAAGGTTTTTTTAAAAGAAGAGTGGTATGGAACAAAGTTATAACCTAAAAGTGATTGATTAATTAAAAAATTTGACACAAAGCCATTCCATCCAATAGATGCTCAGCCATTCTGTAACCAGTGAAAAAACATAGATGGCGGTTTTGACAAAGATTGAAGAAAAGAAATGGAATAGGAGTAAAGTGAAAGACTAAAAAGTGAGTGCAATTAGTCTTAAGGAATGCAAAAAACCTTCAGTAATTTCCAACAGCACACTGAACGATTTTACAGCAATCTTGCACTCCCTGCGGGGGAGCCTCAGAATGTAAAAGCTGTCTGACTGAAACTTACAGCTCAGGTATTAATCCCTCCTATGTGAGTAGTAGATTTGTGTATTTGTGGAACAGTTTATTTTGACAAGTATTACGTGGGCTAATGAAGGTTAGGTACTTGGACAAAGTACTCTAGATAATATAAAATAAAAGATATAATTTTCTTGTCACACTTAAGAAATTAGAACAATAACGACAGAGAGCATTCCAGGTACTGAAGTTAAATGCTGTTTATGGGAAGTTATACTTGAGGTCAAAGAATGCACAGACAAACCAAATTGATATCTTGGTCTCATTTTAATGGAAAGGAATAAAAGCGAGATTACGGATCAGTATCGCCCCAGAAAAAGCATTCAAATTGGAAAAAGGTCTTTAATCCCCTTATTTTGTGAGGAGACGATTACAGTTACAAGTGAGATTCACCTATTCTCATTCAGATAGACCTATCTCACATTAGGAAAATTATTCTCAGAATTTTAGCTGAGCCTTTTTTTTTTTGCGTTATGTCAATGTGCATATAGGAATGATCTTTGTACATGTGTATCGTATATATAGTTTCATTGTAAATTGATATAGATTTATACAAAATGGAAACATAAAATAACTGCGATGTTTTGTAGTCATATGCATTTGTAGTCTGTATTTCAGGACATGTCTTAAGCGTGAAAAACTACTAGTCACAGGACTATTCTGACAAATTACAGTCAATCAACCCCCTCAGAATAACTTGTTTACCCAGAATCTTAAAAAAAAAAAAAAAGAAAGGGCGTATTGACTGATGTATTGGGAAGACATTATATTTATAATTGCATCGAAAAGGTAATTTGATGTGAACTTCTTCAGCAGCAGTACACGTGCGAAATCTTACAAGTCATTAATGGTTGAAAATACTTCGAAAACAGTAAGATCATTTCTTTTACCTTGTTTGTACCTAATGTGTAATCGGAATTAAAGATATGCAAGTTATCAAAAATAAAAAAAATCATCGTAAGGATTTACTCAATGGCAATAAAGTAGCTGACTTTAATAATAATTATGATAACAGTGGTGATAATTCATCTTTTTATCTAATTGAATAACGAGAATTAATTAGTGCCGAAACACTGACCGCCGAGCGAACTGCATATTAAGTCTTTGAACATAGTTCTGAAATTGCATCGGTAATTTCGGAATAATTGCAGATGACGAAAGAATGGCCGCACTGAAGACTTATGGCTCAACTCGGAGGTAAACATCTTTTATTTAGCACGTTTATACTTTAAATCAGTTACGGTGTAACACGATACAGATAGAAATTTAGCATTCACTTATTTATTTTCAAGTTAGTTTTTCACTTATTCACTTTTCAGCATTACGTTTTTAGTGCATGCGTACATTTATTTGACTGCTGATTTGTTGATATTTGAATGCTATTTATTTGTTATTCTCCTCTTTAGGTTTTTCCTTATGTCTCTTATCATTTTACTATGGCATTGAAGCTTGCTATGTGCAGTGGTGGAGTTTTATGCTTATATTCATAAAAGCTTACACGCCCTCCATAATGATATTATTACAGTAGTTGTTATATTTTCATTCTCATGTTCAACGCTCAAAATCTATCCCCTTGTTCCTCTCTTTACATACGCTAACCTTTTTACAGACCCCCTTGGCCTTATCTATGCTTCACACCCCTCAGACTCATCTTACAACACAATTTCATTTCAACCTCTTTCGCTTTTCATCTTGCTTTTTCATAAGCATCCCACATCCAAATATTTCTTCTGCGACAGAAAGTGAGCCCAACAATCGCTTCTCGTGTTCCACCATTTATTTCCATTTTTGGTGGAATGTGCCTACAGCTGATGAGATTTTGTTTTTGTTTTTCTTGGCGCATGAGATCACGAGCCATTGTTTTTTCTGGGGGTTGATTGTCTTAATCTAGGCTGCTATTGCTTCTGCACCGGCTACCGTTATCCCTTTCTCCTCTTCCATGGCCTTCGAATCATTTCTGTCTCGCTTTTTACTTGTTTTAGTCATGTCACTTTGATTGTCATGTTTTCTGATATGAGTTCTGTTTTATCATCTACAGTCTATGTGGCAGAGGATATTGTAGCTAATATGAAGGAAGCAGTAATCGAAAGCACAAAAATTAGAGGTACAAAATCACGCCGGAAGCGTCAGAGAGAGAAAGGGAGGCACACAGAAAGAATTCATTTCTAATAGACAACTTGACGAAACCGATTAACGCTTTTTGAGACCCTAAATATTTTTCTCTCATAAATAACCAAAAACTGCAGGATAAACAAAAAAAAAAAAAAAAAAGAGGAACAAAGCATCGTAACCTGTCACACAGAGAAGACTTGGAATCAGTCTCTAAGGAGAAGCGTCTTCCTCCCAACGTCAGATGTCTCATTCCCGCGTAAATCTAATTAGGGGCGGCTTCCGGCAACTCCTTTTTTCAGAGTAGGATGTGGATCGTTCAGGCTAGATATTTCTGCTGCACTTCTACCCAAGAAGAGCTTTCACTATACTATGGTTGTGGTCTTTCATATATATATATATATATATATAGTATATATATATATATATATATATATATATATATATATATATATATATATATATGTATATATATATATATATATATATATATATATATATATATATATATATATATATATATATATATATATATATATAACAAAAGCAACACCTTGGTCTCGCTGGATGCAAAAAATATGACAAATGAATTTTCCTTTTACTTTTATGAATGAATGAAGGAATGCATAGTGTGGAGAAAACAGAGACTCTGTCAAATATGAAAATATTGGTTTATAAATGTAAGGAAAAAGAAATCTGGAATACCGAATGTTATCAAGAGAGCGGCGAATAATTATTTCTTTTTTAAAATGTGATGAAAATTTAGGCCTAGCAGATGTTATACCTATGCAGTTTTCTAGGATGGACGATGTTACACGTCTCTCTCTCTCTCTCTCTCTCTCTCTCTCTCTCTCTCTCTCTCTCTCTCTCTCTCTCTCTCTCTCTCTCTCTCTCATAACTTTCTTTTTTGTGATCTCCAGATTTTCCTTTCATGCCAGTCCTACTATTCAGTTTAGACAGTGATCCACACGAACAGAATAATTCCAACATGACATTTATTAATTTCATGGGAATTGTTTAAAAGGAGATGGACTTGTCTTAATGCCGTGCTTCCGAACACACGGACATCTGTCATGCTTTGTTTGAACTACCTAGGCGCTGAAGTGACTTTATATACATGTGTATATAATACATTGCATAAGCATAGATTTATATATAACTGTACTTACATAAAGGTAAGATTCATATATACATACATATATATGTACATATACGAGTATATATGTATATATACATATATATGTGTATATATATATATATATATATATATATATATATATATATATATATATATATGTATATATATATATATATATATATATATATGTACATATATATATAATATTACCTTTAATATATACTGTATATATATACATTTATGTAAATATAATCTATGCTTATGCAATGTAATATATACACATATATATAATACATGTACAGTATATAAAGTCACTTCAGCATTATATACACATGTATAAAGTCACTTCAAACAAACAAAGCATGACAGATGTCCGTGTGTTCGGAACACGGCATTAAGACAAGCCCATCTCCTTTTTAAACAATTCCCATGAAATTAATAAATGTCATGTTGGAATTATTCTGTTCGTGTGGATCACTGTCTAAATTGAATAGTAGGACTAGCATGAAAGGAAAATCTGGAGATCACAAAAAAGAAAGTTGAGAGAGAGAGAGAGAGAGAGAGAGAGAGAGAGAGAGAGAGAGAGAGAGAGAGAGAGAGAGAGAGAGACGTGTAACATCGTCCATCCTAGAAAACTGCATGGGTATAGCATCTGCTAGGTCTAAATTTTCATCACATTTTAAAAAAAAATAATTCTTCGCCTCTCTCTTGATAACATTCGGTATATTCCAGATTTCTTTTTTCCTTATGTTTATAAACCCATCTTTTCATATTTGATAGAGTCAGTTTTTTCCGAACTATGAATTCCTATATTCATTCATAAAAGTAAAAGGAAAATTCATTTTTCATATTTTACATTAGACATCCAGCTGGTTAGCTGGTCTCATGTCAGCGTGGACCCTTGGTTAGGGGTTTGGCCCATAAGTGTGGTAGAACGTTCAAGGGTATAAGAGGCCTTTCTTGAACCGTTGAACTCTGCCTACCAAACGAGCCATAACAGTGCAGGCAACCCAATATTCGGATCTTTCTTAGATAATGACTCCCAAGGGTTTTTACCCGGTATGTATCCACCTTTGCAGCGTGTTTAGTACAAGCCAGTTGGGGGTTACCATAAAAACATAAACAAAAGACTGCAAATATCATAAAGTAGTGGGGCAGATAACAAAAAAATCGTGCAAATGATGATACAAGCATCAAATTTGGCACAAGGTATACTAATCAAATCTGCCTGATTGGCCAATTGAAAATCCAAGATGGCGGCCAAAATAACCACCCGATGTAGATGTTTTGCTTAGAAATATTTGTAGTTGTCTGATTTGCATGATCTAAGTGTGGATTCCTATGTTTTGAAGCCTGCTCAACTATATTTTCCTGTTTAAAAAGCACTCTGAGACATATTTCTCAAGATGACCACCAAGATGTTTGTCTTTCTTTACATAAGTTTGGTCCCTGCTAGTACATTTTCAAAGTTATGCATACCGTGATGCTGTTTCTAGATCTGCCACTGTTCACATTTGCAGCTGCAGAGTGATGTGCAGGGAAGCTCTGCCTGAGAGCACTTGCATCTTCCTTTGCAAACCTTCTTACAGGAGCACTGTCAGTTCTTGACAGCTTGCTGCAATCGGTGGTAGTGTTGTCCAATGTATCTGCCATGCTTCTCCTTTCTGTGTCCACCCCCCATTCAGCTGGACTGTTCATGTGTGGATTACAGTGGGTTGCCTGGCCCCAGATGATCCCAGTCTGGTAGGCTGCATGCTTTGCATGTTCTCTGAGGGCTGCCTGCATTGGTGGAATTGAGTTGTCGGCCTCTGCTTGCAGGCAAACAGATCTAGCCTTGCTTCATCCACACCAGTGGCTGCGCTTGATCTGTCGTACATGAGGACAACGAATCTTTCCAGCCTCTGCATGTCAAGATCACGAATCAATGTTGGATGCTGGCTGAGATTGATGAATGGGTCAGTAATATCATCAAATACATTCCAAGTCTGCCATGCAGATTTCTTCGCTTTCCCACAGAAGGCAGACACAATGTCACATCCAGTGAATGCGTGAAAGTAGGGGATAGGGGATCCCTCTAGTTTTCTCAAGCCCAATTGCAGAAACTACCTCATGGACTGGAATCCATCGCATATGGGCTCCTTGGCCAAAGGCAATCCACATTTCCTGAAGACCTAGTTTCTGGAAGGATGGCAGTACAGATATTGCTATGACTAGCACATCTGTGTCATTAGCCTTGATGATTATAGACTTGCTCCCGTCAGTTGTTGCATCCCTAGCATAGAAGCTGTGTTATAGCAAAGTCTGATTTCAGCGCTCCATGATGGAGCTGGGACTTGATGTCTGCACCATGTTCAGTCATGCATACAAACTGAAGCAGTGATGGTGGCACAGCCTGTTCTAAGTCTTTGTCATGAAAATAGCTGCTGAAATTCGACTTCTGACAGAGCATGTCTTGTCTTATTATCCCAGCGGCTTTTGCTAGATGGACCGCTTCACCATAACGGGATGCTTCTGATAGGATTGAACCTACATCAGTTTCAACAGCCAACAGAACTTCTCATCCTTGGCAATTAGCTTGCAGCTGTGGTATGTGCAAAAGCAGCTGATCCTTGAGTCGAGTAGGATGAACATCAGGCGGGTCAACACCAAGCTGTTCCAGCCTCTGCTTGTAAAGCTTGGTCAAATCAGCAAGCTTGAAAATCGGTGGCCTCTCACTGGCATTTTTCATCTCGCAAATGTAGGTGACTAGTTCAGAGAAAGCAACCTTTAGGTGGATTATGCATCCTTCCAGCGACATTCCTTGTTTTGGCAAGAAGTTTTGTATCACTGAGTGTTTTTGGCTTTTTCTTGCTCCCACTTGCATTGTCATTGCTTCTCTAAGCTCCCTCCTTCAGTTTCGCAGAAGAAGCATTGTTTTGTTTTAGTTTCTTGGAGCTTTCGTGGAATCTTACTTCAATCAGCTCCGTGTAACTTTGTGTTGTTGAACAGAAGTCTGCAATTTCATGATATTGTGCCTTATTTTTTCTCAACATTTCCTCTATCCCAGAACCTTCGTCAAGTCTTGCAGGGTCTAGCTTGATTGGTAGCGCACTGAGTGAGTGAAACAGAGGAATATTCTTTGCCAGGTTCGTATATCCATCATCCCCTCTTCTGGCAGGATTGGCCTGGGGAGATTTTAGATCTTCTTTCTTAACCTCCTGACATAGGCCACACTTGGTCCA
The DNA here is from genome assembly GCF_040412425.1 of Macrobrachium rosenbergii. Classification (NCBI taxonomy): domain Eukaryota; kingdom Metazoa; phylum Arthropoda; class Malacostraca; order Decapoda; family Palaemonidae; genus Macrobrachium; species Macrobrachium rosenbergii. The sequence goes on along the minus strand of NC_089781.1, from coordinate 71,294,937 downwards.
GTCTGTTTTCCATGATCATCCAGTAGAGTTTGCATCCATGATTACAATGACGTTCAGGGTCAAGGGTTTATCCTTTTACCACCCTGTACATGTAATAGTATAATAGCCCTCTTATGTCCTGTAATATACAATAGGCACTTTCCTGTATGGGATACAACTAGGTTCTTGCACTGTGCCATACACCTAGTCTGATCGTTCATCCAGTGTCATAAGTCCCGTGCGATCTGTACACCATCCAGATAACTAAACCCCTGTTATCCTTGGTTCCGCTCTCCCGCGCTGGTATGTCCTGTCCATTGAGGTGCAGCTGCCTAACTGATTTGGGGTTGATTAGGCAGCATTTGGGATACTAGTAGGTTGTTGCAGTATGATGCCAACATAAATTTCCTACTTAGCTGACACTGAACCCCATGCTGAGTTTCACAGCAGTGATGTCACCAACGTGCCTTGGTAGTGCCCGACAATCGCTCCTTTAATACAGTGCCTTAACCATGTTACAAACTAGAAAATATGCATCAGCAGGCTTAAAAACATAGGAATCCACACTTAGATCATGCAATTCAGACAACTACAAATATTTTTAAGCAAAACATCAACTTTGGGTGGTTATTTTGGCGGCCATGTTGAAAAATGGCCGCCATTTTGGATTTTCAATTGGCCAATCAGGCAGATTTGATTAGTATCCCTTGGAGAACAATTGTGCCAAATTTGATGCTTGTATCATCATTTGCACGATTCTTCTAAAAAATTACCCTTATCTACCCCACTAAAGATAATGACCTCAAAGAAATATTAGCCATAGATAATGACCCCCAAAAACCCTCGGGGGTCACTATCTAGGAAAGACCCCTATATTCTTATAGTTCCTGACTTCTAGATAACAAGAAAAGGAAGAGGAAGGGAAATGGGAGTTGGGTTTTGACCCGTAAAGGAAGAGCTATATTATAGATATATCTTAGGCTGTGACAGATAGGTTGATGAAAATCAGTGAAAAGAGACCATAACAAAATTCCCATAGCTTGGAAGTAGAAGGAAAGAGGCATTTATTGAATAGAGCAATAGGATGATTACTGGTTACTGTCTTCCGCCGCCTTTGAAACAAGATGTAGAAAATATGTTACTAACTTCACGTTAGTTAACACGAACATTTAAGCTCTCAGCAGTTGGTCAATTGAGTACATTTTTCTTCTTGTTCTTCTTCTTCTTCTTCTTTCTCTGTATCTTTTACCACTTCTGTGTGGGATCAATGTTTCTGACAGCTTTCCTCCACCTGGCTCAGTCAAACACATTGTCCTCTGACAATTGTTTGTCTCTCAGATCTTCTCTAACTACAGACATCAACCTTCGCTTTGGTCTTCCTCTTGCTCTCAGACCACCAGGCACCTCCATCTGCATCACTCTCCTCCCTAAATATGTCTCATCCCTTCTCATCTCATGGCCATAACACTACAGTCTTCTTTCCTTGGCCTTCTTTGATAGTTCTATGACTTTAGTAGTTCCTCTTATTCTTTCATTTTTGATCCTCCATTTTTGTTACTCCACACATCCACCTGAGCATTTTCATCTCTACCGCATCCAATTTCTTCTCTTGCACTCTCTTTTCCAGCCATGTTTCTGCTCCATACATCAAAGCTGGTCTCACTACTGTCTTATACACACTTCCTTTAACCTTTATATTGATTCTGCAGTCGCACAAGACACTGATATCTTTCTCCAATTTTTCCATCCAGTCTGCACTCTATGTGTTATTTCTCCTTCCAAATTTTCATCATCAGCCACTGTTGAACAAAGATAATTAAATTTTTCTGCTCGGTTCAACGTTGTCCCTTCCATACTAATCTCGGAGTCTTGATCTTCATTAAAACTTAAGTATTCAGTCTTCTTCCTGCTGATCTTTAAATCTTTGTGTACCTTCCTCTGTTGGTTTTGGCTGCATAACACGATGTCATCAGCAAGCAACATAAACCAGGGGGATTGATCTCTTATTCCTTGAGATAGCACATCCATTATATCAGGTCTAAAAGATATGGACTCAAAGCAGATCCCTGATGTACACCAACTCTTAATGGTATCCATTCAATTAACCTAACATTGTTTCTAACCTGCGTTTTTGCTCCTTTGTACATATCTTGGACCAACCCCACATACTTCTCTGGTGTTCCTTTACTCGCATGCACCTCCAAACCTTTTGGCGTGGTACTCTATCATATGCCTATTCCAGATCTATAAATGCTATGTGCAGTCCTTTCTACTTTTTCTGGTGTTTTTCCATCATCTGTCGGAGGGCAAACGCTGCATCTGTCATTCCTCTTCCAAGCATAAAACCAAACTGTTCTTCACCTACAGATGTTTCTCTTCTGATTCTTTGATCCATTATTCTTTCCCAGATTTTCATGGTGTGAGACATTAAGGGTAGGTTCACACAGGGCGTTTTTAACAGCGGCGGCCACCGCTTGTTTAACACTGTAATCGTTCACACGAAGTGTTTTGACCACAAAGTGCCACCGCGCATGGTAATTCTTCTTATATTTATATATATATATATATATATATATATATATATATATATATATATATATATATATATCACACATAACCACAGGTGAAAAATAAGAAGCAGGGTGTAGGTCCTGACCAGTTTCGACTTTATTTCCAAGCCATTGACGAAGGACTGATACAGAGTATGAGAAGTCACAAATATATATACTACAAGAACAGTACTGACGAACATACACAACCGTTAGTGACTACATATCCCCCCTCAGGCTGGTGTCGAGGTAGGAGTGGCCTTTAAAACTCATTTGGCTAAAAATCACAATATACTCTCAGGGGACAATGCTGATAAACAAACCATACGCCACCTCAGATCCACACCTGACAGGTGTCACGGAGGCGGAGTTTGGAAACTCATTAACACTACTACCCTCGTACTGTGTTCACAAATATGATAATCCTATTTTCATACATCTCTACTGCCTACCTTAAAGTTTAAACAATTTACAAATTTCTTTTGATATTAAAGGATCAAGTTTATACATCCCTTGACTGATATTCATATTATGGTTGTAACTTTCTTTTATAAAGCTAGATTCAATTATATTCCTTTCTAGTGCATTATTAGAATATACAATCCTTTTTGCCCCTTCCCAGTTGATAGCATGATTGTTCTCACTAACATGTACAAATATACCACTGTTCCCCCTGTGCGTGCATATCTCACACATTTCTTATGCTATTCAATTCTTTTTCCAGTGCTTTCCCGGTTTGGCCAGTATAAAAGTTGTCACAAGACTTACACGAATTTTATATACACACCCTTTAGTATTGTCAGGAGTTCTTGATAAGTACATTTTCATTGTTTTTATTGTTCTTAAATGCGACATTAACACCAAAATTCTTAAGAAGATGAGGATATCTTTCATATTATTGTTATAAGGCAGAAAAAGCAAATTTTTTGTGTTGTAAGGTTCTTTCTGGTTTTGATACATAGTCTTTTTTGCCGCTTCAAATGCACTGTTTAATACACTATCAGGATATTTCAATTTCTTGCCTTCATTCCTAATATTATCTATTTCATCATCAATATATTCAGGGCTACATACCGTAATGCTCTTAAAAACATAGATGAAAACACTGACTTTTTAACCTTATTGCTTTGTCCAGAATAGAAATGCACATAGGAAGAAATATTAGTGGGTTTTTTCGTTAAAAGGTAACGAAAGCCTTATAAAGAAGTTGTGTGACCTCTCCATCGCTACCATACATGTATGGTACAATAAAAACTCACAAAACAAACTTCCCTGCCAGGCCAATTATCAGTTCAGTTGGTTCCGCATCATACAAACTAGCGAAGTACTTAGTGGATATTCTCAATCCATTAGTAGGTACCATCTCAAATGCAAATATCACGAATAATGTGGTCCTGATAAATAAACTAAATAGTGTACAGATTAATAGTGAATCCAGACTTGTAAGTTTTGATTTAGTATCACTATTCACAAAGGTGCCAATTGATGATCTGATGGCATTTTTATCTGAATTGTTAGAGAACACACAGCTGGATATCCCATTTTCTAAAAGTACTTTAATTGAACTGATTAAATTATGTGTAAAAGATTGTCAATTTGAATTTAATGGTAAATTTTACTCACAAAATTTTGGTATGGCAATGGGAAACCCTCTATCCCCAGTGTTAAGTAATTTATATTTGGAATTTTTTGAAAAGAAGATATTAAACAACATAATCCCACGTAATGTAACATGGTTTAGGTATGTTGACGACATAATTTGTGTATGGCCAGGGAACCAAGATGTAAATAAGTTTTTTGCCAAGTTAAATCAATTAGTACCATCAATCAAATTCACGATGGAAATGGAAAATGATGGGTGCTTACCGTTTTTGGATGTCCTCATACGAAGAAATAGCAATGGGTTTAAATATAGTGTATAGAAAACCCACAAATTGTGCATTTCTATTCTGGACAAAGCAATAAGGTTAAAACGTCAGTGTTTTCATCTATGTTTTTAAGAGCATTACGGGTATGTAGTCCTGAATATATTGATGATGAAATAGATAAGATTAGGAATGCAGGTAAGAAATTGAAATATCCTGATAGTGTATTAAACAGTGCATTTGAAGCGGCAAAAAGACTATGTATCAAAACCAGAAAGAACCTTATAACACAAAAAATTTGCTTGTTCTGCCTTATAATAATAATATGAAAGATATCCCTCATCTTCTTAAGAATTTTGGTGTTAATGTCGCATTTAAGAACAATAAAACAATGAAAAATGTACTTATCAAGAACTCCCCTGACAATACTACAGGGTGTGTATATAAAATTCCGTGTAAGTCTTGTGACAACTTTTATATTGGCCAAACCGGGAAAGCACTGGAAAAAAGAATTGAACAGCATAAGAAATGTTGAGATATGCACAGGGGAACAGTGGTATATTTGTACATGTTAGTGAGAACAATCATGCTATTAACTGGGAAGGGGCAAAAAGGATTGTATATTCTAATAATGCACTAGAAAGGAATATCATTGAATCTAGCTTTATAAAAGAAAGTTACAACCACAATATGAATATCAGTCAAGGGATGTATAAACTTGATCCTTTAATATCAAAAGAAATTTGTAAATTGTTTAAACTTTAAGGTAGGCAGTAGAGATGTATGAAAATAGGATTATCATATTTGTAAACACAGTACGAGGGTAGTAGTTAATGAGTTTCCAAACTCCGCCTCCGTGACACCTGTCAGGTGTGGATCTGAGGTGGCGTATGGTTTGTTTATCAGCATTGTCCCCTGAGAGTATATTGTGATTTTTAGCCAAATGAGTTTTAAAGGCCACTCCTACCTCGACACCAGCCTGAGGGGGGATATGTAGTCACTAACGGTTGTATGTTCGTCAGTACTGTTCCTGTAGTATATATATTTGTGACTTCTCATACTCTGTATCAGTCCTTCGTCAATGGCTTGGAAATAAAGTCGAAACTGGTCAGGACTTACACCCACTTCTTTTTTCACCTGTGGTTATGTGTGATAAATGAATCATGTACAGAAGTGATAATAATCATATATATATATATATATATATATATATATATATATATATATATATATATATATATATATATATATATATATATATATATATATATATATATATATATATATATATACTGTATATATATATATATATATATATATATATATATATATATATATATATATATATATATATATATATTTCATCTACTTTTTTTGTGATATCCAGTGTCAGAATGATCCCTCTCCATAGTTAACAGCTGACAGTTACAGCGATGCAATAGTGTGTGTGACTGCGATCATGGGGACCAGGCGTGGTGGCCAGGGTTGCTATGGTAACGCACAATCTCTTTCCTCATTGGCTGACACACAGCCAATGATGGCACCTGCTGTCTTCAAAAAGTGCGGTTCACCGCTGTGTGTGAACGATGTCATTGACTTGTATGTATCTCGACACACCTGGCAATCGCACGTTGGCGAGGGGAATCTCTCCACTGCAGCGTATTGGAAACCGCCGCGAGATGCCGCGGTTACGTGTGAACGATTCCATAAGCTATTCACTGAACAACTGACCGCGCATATCTCATCGTGCGGTTAAAAACGCCCTGTGTGAACGTAGCCTAAGTTTATTCCTCTGTAGTTTGCACAATCCTGGATGTCACCTTTCTCTTTATAGATAGGCACAATAAAGCTTTCTCTCCATTCTTTTGGTATCTTTTCCTGACTATTTTTTCTTTGCTAGGTCACAACCGCATGTCTATTCCTTCTTCACCCAGTCTCTTCCACACCTCTGCAGGAATTCCATCTGGTCCTATTGCTTTACCATTTTTCATCTTCTTTAGTGCCTTCTTTACTTCCCTCTTGCTAATAGTATGTGTCATACCAATGGGATTTTCTGCACATACAGAAGTCAATTTGACTTTCTCTTGCTCCACTCTTGTATGTGATGTACTGATTTTCTTTCTTTTCAAACCAGGTGTTGACAATAGCCAAATCAAATGACACTGCACAGTCCACAACTCTCTCTCCCTCGTCATTTCTCTCTCCAACTCCCCAGCCACCATGCACCCTCTCAATACCATCTCTGGTCCTTCCTACATGTCCATTCATGTCACCACCAATAATTATCTCTCTTCTGTTGGTATTTCACTCAACTGTTGGTCCATTCCCTCCCAAATGCCTCTTTCTCAACTTCATCACATCCTGCTTGAGGGGCATAAACACTCACGATGTTGACTTTTTTTTCCATCCAGGCACATTTTCACAATATTGCCCTGTCACTTGTCCTCTTCATGCTTATTATGCTGCCTTTTAAGCTTTTTGACAGAATTATTCCCACTCCATTTCTACCTTCCTTATTTGTTCCACTATACAGCAATTTATATCCACATCCCAGCTCTCTCACTTTATTTCCCCTCCATCTAGTCTCCTGCACACACAAAATGCTTATCCGTCTTCTCTCCATCAGATGCGCTATCTCTCTTCCCTTTCCAGTCATCGCCCCCACGTTCAAAGTTCCAACTCTCCAAGCTACCACCATCTTCCTTCTCACTCTCATTCTCATTTTTTGGACTCGCTTCTTTAACCGGGGGCGCCCACTACCCAATAGCCCTTGCCCATTTATCACAGGGGGCTGGCGAGGCCCCAGCGCGTCACCTACGGGGAACGCCCTAGCGCTATCCGATTTCTGATGAAAGTCAGTTGAGCATATTTTGGATAGATTAATGTCTACTTTGGTTCGTAATATACAAACCAGCATACGATCTTAAAGTCTTGATTATTTTAATTATAATATCTCATAGTATTGGTATTCAGTACTCATTCTCAGTGTGTTATGGACATTATGGTAATGTTATTTTATTGGTTGGGTTTTCATTCAAAATGTTTAAAGAAATCACAGATGATTAAGGAATCTTAAAGATTAACCATTGCATATTTGTATATACCATATATATATATATATATATATATATATATATATATATATATATATATATATATATATATATATGCTTGTGTGTATGTATGTATATATATACATATATATATATATATATATATATATATATATATATATATATATATATATATATATATATGTTATACCCCTTTCAGATTAAACACTTCTTTATAGAAGTGTTATAACGGACCTTGCAGTCTACCATCAGAGACGTGGTACCCAGCTCTCTCACTATCACTCTCCTACAGATCCCCCTCTCAGACTCCGCTCGCATATTTCCCCTCTCAGCAAATCTCTCTCTCTCTCTCACAGCACACAGATTTCTCTCTCTCTCTCTCTCACAGCACACAGATTTCTCTCTCTCTCTCTCTCTCTCTCTCACATCATCCTCAAAAAAAAATGGATATTCTAAGGAAATGCAATCTTTCCTACAAAAATGATTTATTATCAACAAACTCAACATGTAATGAATGAACAAAGAAGAGATTAAAATGCATAATAAATGAATTATCAAGTCAAAATGGTCTACTCAAGATTTATTCTTACTCTGACTAAAAAGTCTTACTATGACTGAAAAGTCTTTACACCCAAAACTCTCACACACTTCATCTTAGACATTATGTCTAGTCTCAAAGTCAACCACATGAGAAATAACCACATTGCAAAAGATTGCAGGGTCCTTTCCATAACCACAGCAATTCCACAGACATCTGTCGAAGAATTAAAAGCAAAATCGTAATCTCCCACAAATATACAAGTGCAAAACATAATAATGAAAAGTTTAAAATGCATAGTTAATAAACGTTAAACAAAACACAATAAAATAGAATATTAAAGTGACATAAATGGTTATGTTCAACTCTCCACACAAATTCATTGTCTTGAATCATGGTAAAAATTCACAAGTTCACAGTTCACACAGAAAAGCGAAAAGTCTGAACTTTATTATCTGCCAGTTTCTAAGAGATTGGAACACTTACGTCTGACGATAACGCTCTTGCTTCGCTAATAATCGATCAGACTTACTTTTGGGCAGAATTAGACACACAATCCATATTTTCTAACGCACGAACTTACGCACTCGCATACCAGCTCGGTCGTCTGCCTCCCAAATCAGAGCCAATATTGTGTGTTCATCAAGCCAAACAGCTGAAGTAACCAAACTATTTGCTGAATGCAATGATTTTGCGACTGAGCGTTCGACCTAGTTCACTCTTGAAGATCTTTCTTTCTTTTCATCACACCTTATAACATGGTAATTCTAAATTAGACATATTTCCTTATATATATATATATATATATATATATATATATATATATAATTGGGCAAGTCATTGTTCCCATGTGGATCATAAGAGATGAGCGAAAAGGGATGACATATAGTCCCGAGAACGTTTACTTTGTTGACTGGTCAGTGTTTTGCAACTCATTCCATTTTCAAAGCTCTTAGTTTTAAATTAGTTCAAAACTGTAAAATATATAAAATGCTTAGAGACATCTTTTTTTCCTAGTACCCTGATATACGTAAACATTACATTCACCTGTCCAGATAAAAGGGTTCTCTCCATCTTCTTCGGTGGTCTATACGTTGACTTGTCAAGATGTATCTCGGAATTTACATGGGCTCCCCCCACAAAAAAAAACCCACTGAGTTGGGGTCTGCTTTAGAACAGGAGCCGTGCCAGTACATGTCTGGCTTAATCTAAAACAAAAGCAACCTGACTTCTGAAGGTTCGCATCAATTCCCACCTGGGAGTTATCCACAGAACTGGATGTACTCTGAATAAAAAGAAGGGAACATACATCCACGTGCAAAGCAACGATTTCATATCTGGATTTTGAAATTGTTCCACAAGCACCAAATAGCTCCTCTCTGTTCATTTTAGAATCGTTTAGAAGTACGCAACGAGTCCCAGAGCTCAGCAGCCAATTATCTTCCGTGGAATGGAATAGAATATCAAATTTAGGCCAAAGGTCAAGCGGTGCGGTCTATGAGCTTATTTAGCGCTGAAGGGAAATTAAGAGTAAAAAGGTTTTAAAGATGTAACAAGAGGAAAACCTTGCAATTGCACTACGAAACAATTGTTAGGGGAGGGTGGAGATAAGATTAAAGAAAGAGAATATGAACGGAGGTAGAGTAAAAGGAATGAAATGGGTTGCAGCTAGGGGCCGAAGGGGCGCAGCAAAGAACCTGAAGTAATGCCTGCTGTGCACCGCGTGAGGTGCGATGACGGCACGCCCTCTCTCCCTACGGGTAATTATCTTCTGTTCATCATCATATCGCCTTTAAACAGGTAGTTCTAAATCTTCTGTTAAGCTATTTTCGTTTCAATGGCCACGACGTTTCTAACTGGTGTATATTCAACTTGGAATTCCTTGTATTGCATCCCACGAGTCCAGTTTTAATAGAAATTTCATTGACTATATCAGGATGCATGCATTTTCTCTCTATAGATTCTCAGAGAAAAATTCTCCCGATAAACGTTGGAAAACTGCAGTAATATCCGCATATGATTTAACAAATATGATTCCAAGCCAAACTATCATTAGCATTGTCTGCTGGTGAGCAATTAATCTAACTCCTAGATCTTAATTTCAACTTCTTTCTAGCTTCTGTTGCTAGGGTGATAGCATCATTATAAAGATTTATTCGTATCGGTTTTGCAAACAAGGACAATAAAGAACAAAGTACTAACCTAGAGAAGCTCTCCATTTACATTTATGACTATATCTCATCCTGGTAGTTTAAGAAGGAGGTAGACCCTCTCTTAAACATGTTCTGTTAAATAAAATGGCAGTATCAGTCGAACAGATTTCATATTGCCTTCTCAATTCTACTTACAATTCTTTTTTTTACAGTGCTAAAGCTAGACAATTATGACTTGTCTAGCACTAGCGCTGAAGAAAAAGAATTTTACGTAGAACTGAGAAGACTCAGCATAAAATCATTTCCACTGATGCTGCCATTTGATTTAACAAAACATACTGTTAGCTCTAGAGTACATGGGATCATCTTTGTTTTTCATTGTTTCTTGAAAAGGCCTTTTCCTTAGAAAGATAGACAAATTTATGCACTTTAATCCTTTTAAACGATAAGAAGAGTTTATTAAGACTATTTCTATTCGTAATCGCTATTATTATTATTATTATTATTATTATTATTATTATATTATTATTATTTTATTATTATTATTATTATTATTATTATTATTTTAATACAGCAGTTTCCCCCAACAGGACGGTGGTTCCACACAGAAAACAACACATTGATCACAGCTAAATAAATATTTTAGCTTCCAAATCATGAACGGCGCCCCTATGCAGTACAACTACCACAGAATGGGACGCTTCACACATCTATACGGGAGGTTCATCAGATGCCCAGCAAACCCCTATCCTCTCCTCACACACACACGCACACACAGACACACACACACACACACACACTGGTCCATCCAACTTAGTGAAATATCGTTCATCTCGTTACAAGTTTAAGGTTTCAAGTTTTTAGCATCATCGTTCCAATAAAAGGTTGCAAAGTCACAGCTGAGATTAGCTTTTGATCTTTCCAAACCTCGAAAGATGGCCCTTTTGTTCTTTGCCGTTACAGGGAATTATATTGTATTCTAGTCCCATACCAGCGATCATAAACCTAGATGCAATTTTCGTTGCGAGGAAATGCTATAATGGTTTGCTGAGTCCCTTTCGTAATCCATCTTCCAAGATTCCCCTTGGCGTCTTTTTATTCCCATGATTACAGATCTCAGAAGCCATTTCCTTTCGTAATACCATTTAACTTCCATTCCAAGGTTTTCAGTACCAAGATTTGCAAGCCCCTTCCTAATAAAGGCTGTTAATGATGTGAGGATGAAGTAATGGAATATAGGTACAGAGATGGAACCACAAAGCTAAGAGTCACAGTAATCGTGCTAGTGATTATTCACACCATCATTTCGATTTAAATTGAAGTAGGGATCAATTGGAAGATAATAGAAAAGTCCCTCTGTGCTGATACACAGATTTTTCTCTTATGGATATTTCTCTAAAACGGTTATCCAAATGTATTCTTTATTGAAAAACTCAGAAACAATTTAGATTATATATTTTGAATTGGGACCAAAATCTGATATTCACACAATGTCAAATCCATTACGATGCTTTTATTCACTAAAAATGATATTAGGAGTTCTTAATTGAATAAATTTGACCTGACAGTTCCATCGCTGTTTCGAGATTTATATTTGTGAGCAATTATGGAGAACTGGAGCACTATGGTATATATACTCCTTGTATTAAAAGATGGAGATGAATAAGTAGGAGGATATGAGGCATTAGAAAGGCCCCTGATTAGAAATGTTGAATGCAGATAATCATTTCTTGCTTCTTTGAAAATTTTATCAGGTTTTTCTGCGTTAACCTTTAATCCTAACCATATTTCATTTGACGTTACTCCCCTGTCCTAAGTTTCGCAAGTTCCTTTTGCAGATGCGGTCATTTGAAAATGACACTCTTAGTATGATTTGTTGAGGTCCGCCGTTGACTATTGTGATCAAAAGCATTCATTCTTAGGTAAAATATTTATGGGGTAAATTTAACTATTGTGCTGGGCGTAAATGCGGGACAGACAGGGACAGAACGTGACCGTACTCAAGTCCTTAATGTATAAACATACGTACTTCCAAAGAGAGAAAGAGAGAGTACCTAAGCCTTTCTAGTTTTAGTAACTAAACATACGGGAATGTATAGTTGTATACAGAGAGAGAGAGAGAGAGAGAGAGAGAGAGAGAGAGAGAGAGAGAGAGAGAGAGAGAGACAATGTTTTGCATTTGGCAATAAAATAAACATAAATAAAAAATGCACATTTGGGATAAATAGCCATTAGTACTAAAGAGATTGCAAACAAACTGCATAAAAATCTGTTTTGTAGTCATTGTATTTACACACAGAATTGTAGTGGCAAATTTTAAGGTGAAAACTTTGTGAAGTAAAATGTAAAGGGAAAAGTAAAAAATGGAAAACATGACCTTACATAACAAGTAATATTTTGTGAGACACAAAAAATAATCTAGATAGGTAGCAAAGAAGCGAATAGTATTAGAAATTGAAAATAAAGTTCAAAACTAAGTAAAAAAAAAATTGGAAGCCTATAAGCGTGGTAGGTAATCTTGGAATAAACGACCATTTTAGAGAATATTATCAAAAGAAGCGAAGATTATTTAAAAACTAAAATAAATTTCAAAACTAAATCAAAGCACTAAAAGCGTATATATATGTGTGGTAGGTACTCGTGGAATAAACGACCATTTTAGAGAATATTATCAAAAGAAGCGAAGAGTATTGAAAAATTATAATAGATTGCAAAACTAAATCAAAACATTGAAAGCGTATAAATATGGTACGTACTCTTGGAATAAACGACCATTTTAGAGAATGTTATCAAAAATATCTCTTGCATTATCCCAACGAGAAGAGAAAGATAAATCCCTCACAAAAGAAACAATAAATCCACGAATTGTATTGCTATTGAAAAGAGCCTACACGCAAAAATAGTGCCCAGTGTAGCCTACACTATAACTTTCATGCAAATACAATAGCAAGCGATAAACGATACTTATTATGACAGCTAAAATCCCAGGCACGATATAGGACCGATAGAAAAACAAAAAAATAAAAAGCGCGTTTCCGTATTCGATGAGACTGATATTACAGGTTTAAACGGCCCACCGTCACTAAATCACAAGCACATCGTATCAGGTGGCAATAGCTACCTATTCATCTCCGTGACTCAGTGCAGCGGAATCTGTGACGGGATTTATGCGCGCATTTGGCGCCTGGCATAAATATCGGGCTTGATAAATGCCGCCCTTACATAAATAATTTTCAATACTGTTCAGGTCAGCACTCCATAGCGTCATTCTTGCATGATTTCTCAGGCTTGTTTTCAATTATGGGTTTTCATTTGGGAATTGGATTTCGGTATAGGGGAAGTTAGAAAAATTTTAAGTAAATTGGTTATTTTCATCTCTCTTATTTATTTTCCGGACGAATTTTACATTCATGACTCTAGATATCCGGAGTATTAGCTTATATTACATTAACAACATCTATTAACCATTCTCTCATATTCTTACAGTTTACAGAAATTAATCAGACGACTTAATTTCTATTGTAAGTGTCTGTTGTTAAAGTGTTATGGTCAATAAGAAGATCGCCGTAATTCTAACGCAATCATAATCATTGGTCTACAAAGATATGGCAGGATTCAAAATTTAAATCATTATCGGAATTACCGTTCGTTCTTTTACCACAACTACGTCAAAATCCAATATTTTATTAAATTCAACGATTGTGACAGGAGCAACTTCAAAGTCACAGTTGGTGCTACTGGCGTGGACATGTGTTTGCCAAAATATAGTGGGGCTCGGAAAGACAAACGAGTAAGGTCTAACCGAAGCATTGAACATGTAGTCAGCAGGCCTATTCGTGAACGAAATAATTATCCAAATTATCGAAAGACAAAGATAATTAATTTTTTTTTTATTTATGACCATTGAAAAACGTCACTACTTCCGATTCTCTCTCTCTCTCTCTCTCTCTCTCTCTCTCTCTCTCTCTCTCTCTCTCTCTCTCTCTCTCTCTCTCTCTTATTTACCTCTTGAGTAACCCATTATAAAGCATAAATAAGATTGATAATATTGGCAAGGCATCGTCAGAGTCCGAAGGTCCGCGAGAGACCTAATCCCTTTCACAACTTACTGCACTTAAGGCAAGAGCTCTTGCTGACATAAGCCAGCTTAATCTAAACCAAACAACCTGGTAAAACGTGACTTCGTTAAAAGCCGTCAATTCTGTGGATTAGAGAGCCATGAAGGCAGTCTCAGTTCAGCGTTTTACTATTACCAAAGCATAGCTACAAAAGTTCATAAATTGTTCAGAGATGAACTTGAGAGAGAAAACTTTGTTTTCCAAACTGAACCGGTGAATGCCGAAAGGAAGTAAAACTTTGTGTTTTATTGAGATGACAAATATTTTATGATAATTTCATGCTATGCATTGCACTGATTGCCTTCATAAAGAAAGCAAAACACATACGCTCAAACGACAACACATACGCTTTTCAACCGTAGGAGAATATTTTGCCATCCCATAATGTCTGAGAATAGTATCAAAATGAATCTATATAAGTCAGACATCTCAAATAAGACGATGCCGTTTACCTAAACAGTAGAGGATATACAGTAAGAGCATGGAGTTGGTGCACTTTGGATGTATGACACTATATAAAGGTACAAATGTCCAAACTATTCACCTCAATAGATTAAAAAGAGCTTTACAAGGGGTAAAATTCTTTAACACACACACACACACACACACATATATATATATATATGTGTGTATGTATATATATATATATATATATATATATATATATATATATATATATATATATATATAAGTATTGATAAGTCATTTAAAAAAAGTGGGGAACGAAGCTTGAATCAGGTCACAAGTAAACTTCAAGTGATTGATTGAAAACAGTCATCTGTTACAAATTACAGTATTTAATTAAGGGCAAAGTTATATTTACTTGAATTAAGATAAAATTACAAGCTGGGTAAAGTTTCCTGGCGATTCATTTAAGCATTACTATAGATCTTGCTTCTAAACCAAATAGATAACAGAGGTAACATCAGCACCCCCCCCCAAAAAAAAAAATACGCAGACATTTTTCTAAAGGAAATTTAATGCTAAGAATTTTCATTTAATCAAAATTAGCAAATGACATCAGAACCACTTCTGGGTTACAGTTCACGAGGTTGGTCGCCCTATTTGACGGCAGGTGACCTGAGTTAATAATTATGCCTTAGTTTTACCAGACCACTGAGCTGATTAACAGCTCTCCTAGGGCTGGCGCCCCAGAGTGATGGGGCCAATAGCTTGGAGGATATCCGGCTTGCAAAAATTTGTAGGTCAGTCCCGCAGTCCAGACAAAACAAAGAGAACCTGTCAAGATGACCATAGTTGATATTGATCATGGGAGTGTTTCTTTAATGTCCATCTGCTGTCTTCATGAATCATGTTACCTTTGTAAATGAAAGGGATCAACTTGGTGAGAACCGCAGGCCGTTCGTTAGAAGAGGAAACTAAAAACGAGGTACCCGAATTGATAATGCCTATGTCTTGCATCTAATGTTTGTTAAAGAATTTCGCGAGCATGTTAACAATACAGGTTGTACATGCAAAGATTTTAGGAGATGGGAGGATACAACAACAGATTACAAAACAAGGAATGAAAAGAGACAGTTCCATGAAAAACTGTCAGAATTTTATTTACGTCTAATATATGAGTGCTAATTATGCTAGGTTTTCTAAAAGGAGGAATAAGATGAATGACAAAGTAGGGCATGTGTGATTATGCTATAGGCCTCTTCAATAGGAAAATGAACAAGTTCTTTGTCATTAAAAGGCAGAATAGTTAAGAAAAAGCCTCTGTTAGTAGATTCATAACTTTTTATGTCTTCTGTTATATATCTTATATATTGAATGGAAATACTTAATTATAGGCTACTCTTCAGCTTTTTGAAATTGCATCCAGATATCCCTCTTTGTGATTTACTTCAGTTCATGTTCTCTAGCATATTTGTATGATTACGTAGATTCATACCTTCTGAATGTAGTGCTTTCTTTTTTACCAGATTTTGAGACCATCATTAGTATAATTTTTTTTAACAATCTTGCTCACTCGCTCATCTTCATTCATGGAGAGGTAATCATAAAGGATGAGAATCAAGAGTAAAATGGCTCTAGGCCAACAGACAAGCAAAACAGGTAAAATTTTATAAGTTGCCAATACTAAATAATACCACGTAACCTAGGGATGTTTACTGGTTACAATTTTGCCGTATTACTTATGGAGGGGGAGGGGAGCTGGTATTGTCTTACCTTATAAGTCGTAATTTGATGAAGGGCTCTTTTAAAAAATCTAGGTTACAATATCACATCGTGTATTGGTAACTTATAAAATAAGACCGCGAAACAGACATTGTACAGAGAGAGAGAGAGAGAGAGAGAGAGAGAGAGAGAGAGAGAGAGAGAGATTATCATATTCATACCAAGATTACATAATGAAATGTGTATCTATAAAGATGACTTTGTAACGTGTATCATAACCTATTAAATTAATGCCGCTATGATACTGGTGATACACCAAGTGTCTGGATGACAGTCTCCCTAACCTCCAAATAAGCAACGACTCGTAGGAGACTTGTCCAGCCCCATTATCTTAGTCGTGCCCTTGACAGCTCAGAACACTTCTCTGCACCTTCAGTAAGTTGTAACTACACAGAAGGACTCAACAGCCAAGAAAACAATACATCAAACCAAATGTCTTGTCAGGAACCTGGTCTCAGTAGCCTTGCGGCTTACCGAAACGTTGTACTTCGGTGATTTGTTACATTAGATTAATATTTTTAAAGTCATCTTATGATTTTCTTCATGAACGGCAGTGAACGTCACGTCTCAATTAGAGAGGAGATGAAGTCAAAATGATGGAAAAGAAGCCTAAGGATAATTAGTACAACACTGGAAAACCATATATAGTAAGCACGAGGATCATATAGATTTAGTATGGAACGAAGAAAACAAGCCAGAATATGAAAATGAAATGGCAGAATTGGATGGCAACATGAAAGTAGATGAATAAAGCATTGAGATGTGTATTATGTTCAGAGAACATGATGACTCGCTTATGAAACCAATTATTTACCAAAACCAGCGGAGATACCTCTAGTTACTCTAGCCAGATTAGGAACTGCCTAAGAATAAAGAAGGCTAAGACTTTAAAGTCAAGAGCAGGAAGACTAGATAACCTGAAACCCGGATTCTATAAGGCATTAATGATGAGAAAGACGTGTTTACAAACCTTGTTAAAATGTTTAAGAATGAAATAGAGACCGAACAAAAACCATAAAATTGTAAGAGGTCAAAAATAAATATGACACTGTTAAACATATATATGATATACAAGGTGATAATTCAAGAAAAAGTTGAGAACCACTTAAGAACAAATGAAGAAGACAATAAGTGCTGGGAAGGATTACAGGAGGAGGAAGAGGAGGCCGCAAAGAAGGCAACATCTTATCGTACAATATTGTGTCGAGGAGTTGCAGGACTTCAAACCCCGTATTAGTAACTACTACAGAATTTAGAAAAGCTTTTGACTCAGCAAACGTTATGACAGAAGTTATGAAAGAATACAGAATTCACCCGAAAGTCGTAAATGCAATTGTAACATGCACAAGAGCGACAAAACAAATATTGACCTGGGGATGGTATACAAAAATCAAGAAATGGAAGTTACCACCTGACTTAGACAAGGTTGCACCGGATCATTTTCACTGTTTGATCTGGTAACATATCTAACAATGAAAAAAAACAGAAGAGGAAAGGAGGCTTATGAAAGGAATGAGTAAGTTTGGGAACATTATTCTTTGTTGACCTTGACTTTGTGATAGCAGAAATCACAGAGAATTTTGTATTCAGATCCTGATGGATGCAGGCAAGAAGTGTGGATTAAAAATAAAGAAAAATAACATTATGATGAATAATATGAAAGATAATGAAAAGTATACATAAAGAACCAGAGAAATGAAAATTATAGCTTATTTATAAATTCAACTAGATTGTGATAGGAATCAATTTATACTAGAAAAGGAAAGGATTTCAGGGAAAACAAATATGCGACAATAGTTTTGCATCAGTAACATATTTCAAAACAAGAACTAGTACACTGAAATTTAATATCATTAACAGGCATGCAGGATGAAGTGTCAGCTACAATTTTTGTGAAAATTTAGTTGAAGAACTAATTCTTATTTTGGGGGGGAGGGGGCCGAGGGAAGCCTGAAATATAAACAAGAAAGAACAGATGTAGTTGAATCGAAAAAAAATGCGGAAAATTATTGAGTTGGAAATATTCATTCAATAAAGTTAATATTGAAAGTAAAATGGACTATTGTAATAAATGTGGAATAAAGGCAAAATGAAATTAAGAAAATGAGCAAACTTAAAATACTACACGAGAAATTGAAGCGCCGTTATAGAGGTAAAGAAGATATCCTGAATTTTATTACAGTTTTATCACTCACATAAATTCAATCATTAGGAAATTCTGAAATCTTATCCATATTTTTACCATCCTAGATAAATGAATTCAGTAGGAAATTTCCATTTATTTTCATATTTTAAGCGATCCTCGTTTTCTCACGTTGCAGTGTTGCCATTCATGTGGGAAACCTACTATGAAATACAGTGCAGGAAAAATGCATGGTAATTCTATTATTAATTATTAATTCTATTATTTATTTATTTTGCAGCAGAGTGATAAATTTATAAATCGAGACGAAAGGCATGAATATGAAACTTGTGTTAATAGGTGTTTAACTTTACAATGAATTAGTCGATTCAGAAAATTTTACTGGGAAACATCTTCCTTCTCCAGTAAACATGTAGTATTTTCAGGGTTTTTATTTAATTTTCACCTAGTTCCCAATACAGAAATGGAACCGCAAACGGACCCTTTTTATTCTGATTCAGCTGCGAACAATTTGATACGCAGTAGAAAATCGCCTCTAACTAGATGACCATTGACCAGTTTGCTTCTTGGTGTGAGTGTGACTTGGCATCAGTGTAAGTTTGTTTTGATTGATACTGGGACGCACCGCTTCGAAATTAGAATGGTGACTATCATCCTTTTGCAAACCTTTTTGGGGGCCGAGTGTAGAATGACAGGGCAGGTTCCGCAGACCTCAACAAACCTAACTTTCCTAGAATGCCAGATCTTGATCTAACCCTTCAACTTTGTAATGTCTACAGTGCACAACGTGAGGTGCACTGACGGCACGCATTCGGGTCGTTTGGACCGTAAGTCATTTAGGCCGTAAGCGCGATTACGTGCAAAATGGGCGCCGTGTTTAGTACCAGCCCCTTGGGGATGTACGTAAAACATGAAATAATGATGGTAAATACCATAAACATAACGTCTTACATTGTTTTGGATGTTACGGCCTAAGTGACTTACGGCCGAAACGACCAGGACCGGACGGCACTGGCCCTCACCGGCCTTATCACGACTAGCCCATTGTGAAAACATACTAGCCTAGTAGAGCCTTCAGAAGTCATGATATTTGGTAGCTTATTTTGTGCAAAATTCCCGGTAATTCTAAGCCGTAGTTCCGCAGTGAGCTAGACTATGGGAACTGACGTTTTCCTATGTTGATTTACTTGCTTTACAAGAATTTAAAGTAATATTTTGTCGGCCGGCCGCAACTAAACTGTAATTGACCTTTGAAGACTATTCGATGGGGTAGATCTAAGCTGGCATTCCGTGGCGAGCTCCCTACCCCCTTCCAAAGCTAATGCGGCAAAATTGTAACCAGTAAAGACCCCTAGGGTACATTAAGCTGGTATTTTTAGGGGTGTTTACTGGTTACAATTTTGCTGTATTAGCTAAGGGTGGGGGGGGAGGCTCGCCACGGAATGCCGGCTGAGATCTACCCTGTAGGTATCATGTAGTCTCTAAAGGTCAATTACAGTTTAGTTGCAGCTGGCCGACAAAATATTACTTTCAGTTCTTGTAAAGCAAGTAAAATAACATAGGAAAACGTCAACTGCCACAGTTTAGCTCACCGCGGAACTACAGCTTAGAATTACCAATTTGCTGTCATAGCTCACTTCGTGTGATGATCTAAAAACTAGCCTATTTATGCTAACAAATTGCTTGTTAAGACTAGGCCAAAATTTCACATAATAGCCTAGCGAACGTCTGTAGTTGCACTAATTCCATAACTGCACATAAAGTAAAACAACAAGTTCCGAGGAATGCCATGTTTAGTACCAGTCCCTCAGGGATGAAAGCAAAGATATAAACAAAAAGTAAATAATTAAGTTTACATTATCTCGGTAAATTTCTCAAATTGTCTCACCTCTGCTGCATTGTATACAACCTTTTCTATATTCTTTAGTCAAGGAATTATGGAATTTTATAAGTTGCCAGTACACGATATGAAATTGTAACCTACATTTTTTAAAAGAGCTCTTCATTCTCGTTCCTTTGTACCCCATAGGCCCCCCCTTGATAGCTAATATGGCAAAATTTTAACCAGCAAACACCCCTAGGTTACGGTAGGGAGTCATATTGGCAGCTTATAAAATTTTACAGGGATTATATTAATAGGCTAATTTATATCTTGTGTGGCTGTCTCCTTTAGCCTATATTACCGATTCTTGTACTTCACTGCCTTTATTTTTTGGATTTATTTAAAATTAGATTGAATTGATAGGCTAGGCTATATGCTACAATGATGTAAAGGTGCTTTGCAAGGAATAGGCTAAAGCTTGCAAACCATGGTGCCATGTGTAGTCCATTTGAGCGAGCCTAACTGAGGAGTAGGCTAGTGTAGGCAAAGTCTGGGAAAGTGACAGCACCTATTTCCATGCTTACCAGCCAATTGTGATTCAGTGGTGATAGCCAAAAGCCTAAATAAATTGATACTGAAGACTACTACCGTGCCCCTTTATGTGGTAAATGGTCACAGTGTTTGGTTGCAGCCCCTTAGGAATAAACTTAAAAAAAACTGTAAATATCATAAACACAAACAAAAGGCATAAACACAAAAACATAAGCAAAAGGCAGTAAATATTACAGTTGCCAACTGACAGGAACCAGGCTGTGGTAGTAGTCTTCAGTTTTACCAAAATAACTATCCTATAGGGGGGTTATGAATGACATGCTGCTTTCCTGTGAGGAGGAGTGTGTAGAACAGTCCAGCATGTCTTAAAACCTCTGAAAAGTAACATTACTTGGTCAGTTATTCAAGGTCAGTGTTTACTTTTTCTTTATCTTTGTGTAACCTTTAATTTTCCCAAGTTTTCATTGACTGCTCTGTTCGTAGTTCTTATTATGCATTAACATGCATGCTGATTACTAAGCGTTTAGGTGGCGGCATATAGTTCTAACATGTGCATTTGCTGTGGTTTCCATCTCAGTCAGGGGGTCTGGGCCTGGCCAGATAAGGATTGTTTAGGTTTAAGGGAAGGTTAGGCTGTTATGCATCCGTATTGAAATATGTTTTTTATTGGCTCATAAGCAGGCCATGGTATCACATTTTTTGGGCCATTCAGGGATGATGAAAAGTTAGGTTAGGAATCCAGGATAAGTATGTCTTATGAGCATAATTTTATAATGAATGTATAGAAGCCAAGGCTGATATGTATGTTAGGACAATTTAGAGTAAGTTTCCTTTGTGCATTGACTAGTCAGAAGATTGTGGATCAAGATCATTTTAAGTACTTTTCACCATATTTTAGTTGCTGGATTATTTCAGAAATAAAAGAGTTTTGATAGCAGTGTTTGTTCTGTTTGCTTCTTCAAATAACACAAAACATAAAATGCAATGATGTGAGTGGTATATATCCATTTTCTTCTCTAACCAGTGAATAATCCCCCCCCCTTTATTCTGCATTCTTGCCCAGGCCGGAGTCATAGTCCCTATTGCTTCTTAGGTAAGGATTGCAGTACCATAGGACGTTGCTAGGTGGCCCTTAAGGGTTAGCTGTCGTACTATGGTACTTCATTCTCCCCAGATACATAAGCCACACATATATCTGGCATCCTGTTTTATGTTTTTTGCATTTCTGACCATTATTGTTGTTGCAAGCCACTTTTTTTTTATTTATTGTTACCCTGCCCCCTAACTATTGTAGGGCCACTCCAGCAGGAAACTGCAATTATTAGGAGGGACCCAAAAACAAATGCATTGTACCAACAGGAATCATTTAAGGTAAAAAGCATAAATCAGAAGATAAGTAGCTGGAAAATATATGATTCATGTTTACACTATAGCCTAATAAGTATAACCTAACCTAATCTAGCAGGTTTGTTTTTTCTTGTCATTATAGTTTTCCTTAAACAAAACAGAATAACAACTTGTATTTGCTTAAATTTTTTATAGGTATGAGTACAGTAATTTAGAAATGATTTGGAACACCTGCTCTTTACAGAGGATGTATATGGTATGTATATGAATTTGAACCTTATATACATCGTCATTTGATTTAATGAATTGGAAATTGTGGTTTTTGAGGTGAGATGCACAGGACAGTCATGGAGACCTCCTGTGTAAATCGAAGGCTGAGTAACACAGTATAATGCCTGAATTTTTTGACATTTGTTCTGAACAATGCAAACATGTTTGGTAAGCCACCAAATTATGAAATCTAGTATTGAATGGGTCTGTTTCTGAATTATGCAGGTCTATAGAGAATCCAAGAAATTATTGAAAATCTTACTTATTATACAAGGAAAATTATACTAATAAGAAAAACAATACAGTAATTTAATGCAAGTCTGTTTTTTGAATTACAGGAAAGCTCCTGGATTTTTTAACATCACTTATGCTGCTTGGTTAGTAAAAGGAGCTTCTGAGGCCAAGGCCTTGACAATGCTTATTTGTCACGCATCAAAACGTGATACTCTTCTCCATGTGGCCAGTAAGTATTTAGTAGTAAGTGTGTAATATTTAATGTTACAGCAGTTGGGATGAATCTTACTTACTGTTAAAGATAGCTTATATCTCTGCGCTGATAGGCGAGTTGGCATGCAAAAAAAAGATTGAATGGCTGTGCAGATCACTGTCTATTACAGTAAACCCCCCGTATTTGTGGTCTCACTATTTGTGGACTCATGTATTCGCGGATTTCTCTGTGGAATGTATTTACCCATTATTCACAGAAAATTCGCCCATTCGCAGTATTTTTCACTGAGAAATATTCACTAATTACTGTATTTTCATATCATTTTCTTGACTAAGTGCACTTTTTTTGATAAATCTTATTAAAATACTCAGGTATAAGCATTTTCAGAGGGTTTTTTTGTGTTTAAACTATCAAAATAGACAATTCTAAGTGTTTTAGAGGAGTTCTCCACCAGGTG
This sequence comes from Macrobrachium rosenbergii, assembly GCF_040412425.1. Classification (NCBI taxonomy): domain Eukaryota; kingdom Metazoa; phylum Arthropoda; class Malacostraca; order Decapoda; family Palaemonidae; genus Macrobrachium; species Macrobrachium rosenbergii. The sequence continues at coordinate 71,271,435 of NC_089781.1, read as the reverse complement.
TTTTGGATGTTTTAGCTCTTGTCAGAATTCACCTTGCTGCCATTGTGTATAGGCACTTGTTGGTATTTCATGGCTGTTTGCTACTTTCACGGCACTGTACTTTACATTTATTTTTCCTAGGAATCAAGTATAAGAACATCAGGTTCTGTAGGAATGATTACTGAGTTAGCAGGATGTTGCAGTGGTATAAAGTGTGATCTTGAGAGTAGATGTGAGGAAGTAGGGATTTTCGAAGGACTTTCTGCTTAAGTTCGTTAGTATAGGAAGAGAAGGGAAGCAGATATACTGTGAATGCAGTTAGTTAGGTAATCAACCTGTCATCTCTCCCCCTTCTCTAGGTCCTTCATCTGTGGCTTTTCCTTTGTTAATGCTTTGGTTAGTACTAAGACTTCCTCTTTAGCTCCACCTTCCTCTCCCCTTCCAGTTCAGGAAAAGTGTATTGAGAATTTAGAACAGGACGTAAACCTCATTTTGGTCAGTACAAGGTTTGTCTGAATTGGTTAGGGAACTGGTCCGGGGTCCCCCCATAGTGTGTGATCATTTTTGCCTTCCCTTATAAGAGGTAAGGTGTCAGTGCCTTGCCCATCTGTAGCCCAAGCCTAGGACTGTCCTGCAACAGTTGGAAGAATCTGCTGCCAGGGAACCGGGTTGGTTCTCAGGGCAATGTGGTTCTGTGCCCTCCATCACCTGCCTCTCCATTTTTCACTCTGAGTCTTCATATAATGCGTTAACTGAAAGATCGTTTCGGGAAACATTAATCTTTGCTATGTATACGACTTCTGCCATCTTCGGCACCTAATATGAGGTTGTTAGCCCCGATAGGACTAATTATATAGGTATAAACCTCTTTATTAATAATAATGTCTGTAGCGAGTCCTTATTCCGATGTTATGTCGGCGCAGTCGATTGTTTAACTAATCTCTTCAACTTTTGCTCATTTCTAAATCCTTGTCTGCTAGCCTATTCTTCTTTTTCCGTTGAAATGCTCTTATTGGTTCTTTACGTGCTTTTTCTTCAGCTTTTGGCTTTTCTACTGCCTCAGCTTTTAGCGAATCTTTTACTACTGCCTCAATTGATGTTTTTAAACATCTAACTTACCTAGTAGTTATATATATAGCTTAAGTCCCTGACGTCACGGCAGAATTTCAAAAACCGCGGCAATCGCCCGATCGGTAGTCAGGTGAACCACCTGTAAGCCCTCTACCCAGGTACCTGGAACCATTCCAACTATTCTCAGATCTTCCCTGCTGCATCCTTCGGGCCAGCCCTAGGAGAGCTGTTAATCAGCTCAGTGGTCTGGTAAAACTAAGGTATACTTAACTTATTTTTTATAACTCCTCAACCCCCGGCTTCCCAACATTTCCTGTTTGCTTGGCACCTCGTTTTCTTTCACTCACTGACTAGTGTGGACTCAGCTGAGTCGCTTCAGACTGCATTTCCGTCTTCCCTTCATCGAGTCGTGGGCGATGCAGGTACTCGGCTGTTGTCACCTTCTGTCGCTGGTTGTCATCCTCTGGCAGAAGAAGAGTTTGAATAGGAGGATCTTCTTCAGTTTGATCGGTGTTTGTTGGAGGTTGCACTTTCGCTTTATCCCCATTTTGTTGAGGAAAGAGGCCACATAGAGAATAGGTCTCTGTTGTTGTCAAGTGTTTCAGGGCAATATAAGTATTTGGAGAAAGAGAACCCAAACTTTCTCCTTCATTTAGAGCGCTTTTCATAAATTTTCTCGTACTTGGGTGCACAAAACTCCCTATGTCTGCCGGGGATTGTCTTCTGGTTTTTTATGAAGTCGCAGAGCACCGCCTCTTGCGATACAGGCGCTTAAACCATCTTCAGTTGGAGATTTGGTTTTCTTTATCTCTTTCCTGTGAAGAGATGAACTCAAGACTGACAAGTGCTTTAGACATGCTGAAACAGAGTACTGTATCAGATTAGATTGTTGTTTTACTTTTATTGAACTTTTGCTCAGTATAATTACCTCTTCTCTGCATTAGCTTAGAGAGGTTGAGATGCCAGCTTAGTGTGTTTATGGTGCCAGCTTAGGGAGTTTGTGGAGCCAGCTTAAATGTTTTTGCCGTCAGCAGGAGTTTAGCGAGGAAGAGTGTTGTTTTTAACTTGCACAGTCAAACTCAACTCTGATGCTGCAGGCTAATGTTCTCATGCTTTGGAAGAAGTGAGGACACTTATGCTCGCATCTGTAGTAAAGGCTTATGCTGCACAGGTTACAGCAATAAGGGAGGATGTATTGGTACAAGCCTTATTTTATACCTTTTTGGGGATAAGTTCAGCCCTCAGGTTCTGGTAGGTGGTCAATGCAGGCCACCTGGCTTGCTTGGAGAGACTTAGGAGCAGAACTCCACGTGTTGGAGGCACTGAAGGAGATTTATGATTCCTTTAGGTTACCCTCCACTGGTTAGGTCTCCTATAGCTGTTCCTTTGTCTTCTCCACCAGAAGTCTTTCATTCTTTACTAGGAGGTTGTAAATTAGAGAGAATGAAATGGACCAGGCAGTAATTCACTGGGATTTTACCTTTTTTTCCTAGCTCCATAAGCAACTTGAGATTGGTGTCCAGTGCTGACACATTGAGACAATAAATTTACATGCCTGCCCCATGATTTGTTTTTTTCCCAGCATGGTGTTAGTAACTTTCCAAAAGAATGATCAGACGTTTTGGTGGATGTGCAGGATACATTTTTTCCATACCAGTACATCCTCAGTCATGCAAGTTCCTTCAAGGTGTATTCACAGAGGAGGTATTGCTGTGCAAGGCTCTTTGTTTTTGCTTGTGTACAGCACCTCTATAAGTATTCACAGGGAATTTGTTGCCCCAAGGTTCTATTGCTTCACCTGGCTCGGTCTCTGTGAATTACGATTTTCAGTCAACTTCCCTAACTCTTTCTTATCTACTTATGTGGGGATGATACTTGAAATTTGCAGGCTTGTCTGTCAGAAGACGAATACTAGGTACTTGCTTCTTGAAGAGTTTTAGCCCTGAAGGAACTAAGCAGTAAGGGCTTTCTTTGTTAGGAAACATGGACTCACTGGGAATTTGCCAGAATAATCAGGCTCAGGTACCATAGAGTCTCAGCATAAGAGATTATGACTTACATCTAATTCTTCATTAAACTTGTAAGTAATCCAGGACCATCATTGTTGCCAGGTTCTGTAGGAGGGACACTGAAACTGAGAGTTGACCATTTTATCATAAACCTACATCCAGGTTTTGTTTTTCCATCTGCTGTGTAACATGAAACAAAGAATTTTGACAAATGTCGTTACACTTACATTTCATCATAGAATGGTCAACACTACACCTGGTAAAGCGTACAAGACGTCAGGGTGGTGGAAAGACCATCGAAGATGCCTAGCAAGTTTATCCCTGGTCAGAAATTAAGTCATTGTGGAAAGATTGCTTCTGTGAATGAAATGAACAACATGATATTCGTTTGATAATTCATTCTGCGGAAGGACAGTGTTTTTGGTAATTGAGGATTAAGAAAGAACAAAACTAACTACAGAGTGGCCACATTACATCCTCATGTTTGACAGTTGCTGTGGGATTAGAGCGCTCAAATTTGGACTTATTAGCATGCAGATGAACAGGAACAACCAGTCGATTACTATTCCTTGGAGGGCCCTCAAAGGAAGTATTGAGCAAAATTCAAGTTCTAGAATTGCTCAATGATTCTTATAGAGCCCTAGTAGCCTCAGAGCAAATGATTTTGAACTTTCTAGCCTCTCAGTAGATGTCTTTTGTTCTACCATTAAAGGGAAATTGATTCAAACTACAGAATTCCATGCACTTCCACTAACTTCTGCATCTCACACTTAACCACTTGGAGATGCTCGACTCTCTCCTCCCAATAAGGGAATCTTCAAAGGTTTCATGGATTCTACCGTTAATCAAATGGAAAACAGCTATGGGCTTGTTTCAGAAGTAATGGGTTGTTTATTGGTTGGGGTGCCACTCTAGAGGAATTTTCTGCACCTGGAACCCTGTATACATCAGTTTCTCTGCTCTCTTAGATATAGTCAAAGTTTTTCTGCTTTCTTAGATATAGTAAGACTTTTTCACTGTCAACTTTCAAAGTTATTGTTCCATACTTTTCTCAGTATTGCATCATGTGCTATTAGATCTGGCTGATGATCAGTACCTTGAGATGTTGAGATCAGTTGAGATTGAAGCCCCTACAACTCTGTATCAGTCCCCCTCTGGAATTTAGATGCATGTCTAAATTTTATCTGCAGATTCTGAGCTTCATGAATGAGTTTCATTGAATTTTTTAATATGAAACTTTTAAATTAGCGCTGTCAGCAGTTAAAAGAGTAAAATTTTTGCAAGCACTTTCCTTAGAGCTGAGAATGATGGTAAGGCTAAGTTTTTCAGAGAACTGTAAGAATTTCAATTTAACCTCTTTGGAGGGAAGAGGAGGAAACACTGCTCTGTCCTGTTAGGGCAATTAAGCCTGGAAGAGGCTGTTATCCTTTTCTTTTGTGATTTTAGAAACCTAGAACATCTTTGTCAAAGGTTAAGCCTGGAGGAGGCAAAGTTAACCTTTTGTTTTGTGGTTTCAGAAAACCTTAAATGTCTTTGTCAAAGGTTAAGCCTGGAGGAGGCAAAGTTAACCTTTTGTTTTGTGGTTTTAAGCAACCTAGAATGTCTTCGTCAAAGGTTAAGCCTGGAAGAGGCAAAGTTAATCTTTTGTTTTTTGGTTTTAGAAACCTAGAATGCCCTTGTCAGAGAACAAAACGTTCTCTGTGACATATTTGATTAGGCTGGTGCATGAGAACTAGCTCCATACCTTTTACCTTTATTGAAGGTAAATATTCATAATGTGAGAGTTGTTGCTACTTCATTTAGTTTGATGATAATTTGTTGCTTTAGGATGGGATTTGGTGTTTGCCACTCACTATCTTAAGTATGCAGAATCGTGTTTGAAAACAGTAAAACCCTTAGCCTGCTGCTAGTAGTAGAGTCAAGTCTTTTTCTTAACTGAGGAAAGAGCAGTCTTTTAGGCTCTTTATTTTAAATCCTGGGTTTTGATATTTTGGGAGCTGGAAGGTACATACAGGCAGTCCCTGGTTTACGTTGGGGTTCTGTTCCTACTCTGCAACATAAGCCAAAAAATGGTGTAACCGAGACATCTTCGAAAATCAAAAGAAAACCTTACTTTTTTAACCCTTGGGGTGCCTTGAAAACGATGTAACCTGCATTGCAAATGAATTTTGACCATTCTGCCATTTTGGAACTGTATTAAGTTCCAGTCTTCTGTTGGACTGGTGACGAAACCCAGAACATGTGCTGTAACCCAGGAAATAATTTTTATTAATATATTTGAAGAGCATCGTGAACCTCGAAACAATGTAAGCTGGGTCCAACGATCGGGGACTGCCTGTATATTGTATAGGAGCATACCCTTATATCATAAAGGTATTTATTTTTAATGACTGTTGTTTTATAGGGCTTTTGGACCCAGGCACATGGGTCCCCTCACGCCACTTCTGTTTCATTCTGGCAGAATTGAAGCGTTTTTATCCGCAAGGCTGCTCTTTGCTGCACACATATGAGAGCCTTGCTCCCTGAATTGAATCCAACTTCTGATGGCAGTAAGATCCAGAAAGGATTCCAGATTTGTTTCGAATGTCTTGGGTTTCATGCAAGAAATTTTAGCTCGATTGGCTGAGCGGATTTTATCTAGCTGCACTACCACCATCCTCTCCTCAATGTGGGAATCAGCTATCTTTAACAGGAGGTAAGATTCGTCCCAAATAATATAAATTTTCATAATAAAATTTATTATTTGGATACTTACCTACTGTTAAAGTAGACCCCACCCAGCCTCCCCCCAATATAGTGGGCTGTCAAGGAAAATTCTGACAAGAGCTAAAACATTCAAAACATACCCCGTGGAGAACAGGTGTACTAGACAGTCATCCGGGCACCCATTCGATCCTTTGTTTGAATGCTGACTTGCCTATCGGCATGGGGACATAAACTATCTTTAACAGTAGGTAAGTATCCAAATAATAAATTTTATTATGAAAATTTATATTATTTGCATTATTGTAAGTTAGTATCTTCTTATTTTCAGTTAGATATTTAATGCCCACTTAAGGATATGATCAGTGGCTTAAGCTAGCAGGTGGTAATTGTTGTCGGGAGAGACATCTTCCTGTAAGGGAAGTCTCTATCTCAAATATCAAGTTAGTATCCTGATCTTTTCGGTATGTTTTACAATATTGATTTGAGTATGCGTGCCCTTATTTGTAACTGGAAAAATACCAATGCCACATTGGGTGCCTTACACACAGTTAGGTGACTAGTAATGGATTTGTGTTTTCAAAAACTAGGCTGGGACATAGTTTTAATGCAGTGGAACCTTGCTTGAAAACTTCCTGGTGTGGTGGCTTGTTTTATAAGAATTTTTCTTATTTTAAAGGATGTGAACTGGGAATGATCTTTTTATGCAGAAAACTTGCACAGCATCAGCTGCATCTTACACCAGTTGTGGAATACATTGCACTGATTGAATGGTTTTGTCCCTAACTAGGAGTTAACCGTATGCTAATAAAGTGGAGGATATTGTCTGTACTGTGGTGTTTATTTTAGCATAGAGACTGCTTCCACGTCTCCAGTCTTCTCATTACCGTATGTCATTGTGGTCAGGAGGAGATATAGAACAGTGTGATTGGTCAGCATCTCAGTTCTAGGAACATCACTGTCAAACTTTAGCAACAAAGGAATATTTGAATTCATCAATTCTCTTTTCTCTGCAATGCAGAGATGTAAATACAGTAACAGTGCATCTCAAAATCCTGAAAGCATATTCTGGACTTCCTGGCATTTCAAGGGAATTTCTCAGGCATTTTCTAATATAATAATTTCATTCTAGACAGTAACCCAGTTGAAAATACATGACTATACTGTAGACCTTCAAGTTTGTGAGGGTCCTGAGACCTTGATAATCCTACATGTCCTTTGGGTTCTTTGAGACAACTGTAACCTTGAAGAAGAGTCCTGTAATACATAACGATTGGAAATCACGCCAAGATCGGCAGGCTTTTTCTATTGATTTCTTGCTTGGTAGTGTTAAAGTTGGGTAAATATTACTGTTAGGTGCTGTTAAGTTTATTCTTGAGAAATAACGGCAGTGAAATATGTAAGAAAACAGTGGCATGCACACATTTTTGGAGGTTGGTTTGGAAACCTGTTTGGTGCTTTTAGATGTCAGGAACAATATGCTTTTAAATTTTGGTCCTTTTGTTTTCCAAAATAATTGTTCAAAATCCATATCATGATTCAGCTATTGAGATGAGTAATTATAGCAAAGCAGTTTGTGTCAACGTGAATAATTTTGGCAAGGTAGTTAATATAAACAATCTTCCAAAGCTGTTGGCCATGCAGACTTTCCAAGAATTATTGACTTGAAGGTTATTAGTATTGTACCCAATAAAAACAGATGCCACTTTTATTCAACATTTGCTTTGGTCTGGAAACAAATGTGTTGAGGCCTGGTAGATATATCCTAAAGAGGCTAGTTAGATCCAAGTTGATGAACTTTGTTAGAAGGCCAGTTTTGATTGATTTTTGGAGGATGTAAAGAATAGGGTCAATATCTGTTGACTTTGTGGCTGGATTTCCCAAGCGTTGAGCTGCCAGTATGATTCGTGAGTCATCAAAATTTGTCAACTCTTTGTCCTTGATAGAGGAAATTGGTGTTGCAGTTGTGATTTATGCCTTTCACAACCTCATTTGCAGATCTTTATACAGAAAATGCTAGGAACAAGCTCTATGTATTCAAACACTATGGCATAGTATATTGTCTTCTCTTTTACAACTAAGCTTATTGATATAACATTACCTGTCAATTTTTTTGTTTTGTGTTTTTCATTACCTTTTTGTATTCAGAATGGGTAGATTTTCCTTACAGTATTTTGCATGGTAAGCCACTAAATACCCTTTTTTTTAATTTATATGGTTTCCTTCTAATTAAGAAAAGAGTTATTGTTAAGTTTATTTCTTCATAAGCTTGCCTTGAACAGCATACCCTATAGGTTATTGAAAATTCTTTGCAAAATCACTATTTTCCAGTTGCCTTACTTTCTGCCTATTACTTCATAAATGTTCCCTTTGGCCTCACCCATCTAACTGATAACAATCTTTTAACTCTTGCAGTCAACAGGTCTTTGCAAGTCCTCTGTCCGAGAACCAGAGTTGCGTTAAGCAGTGTGTTATTTTGCACATTGTCTGTGAAGTTACTGTTCATGCTATGATACTCAACTTGGTGTCATTTTACAGCAAATTACTTCACTTTATTATGGCTTGTTCATAAAAAAAAAGGAATAAAACAAATAGTCAAAATTGTGGTTGGATTTTGATGATGCATCACTGGATTGTAACTGCACCAAAGGATTAACCCTTCTCCAATTGTCACCTCCAAATTAAGAGAAAATCAGTAGAGATCAGTTCTTTCATGAGCAGATCAGGAGATTCTCAGTCTCCTTCAGTTTTTCTCAAGCTTGCTGATCCCTTACCTTTTTGAAGTCTCCATTATTGGCCACTCTGTCTTGTAGCCATGCATTGTTGCTCTATTCTTAACTAACACTACCCTTCCTAAGTTAATCATTTCAGTTTTGGCTCACGTTCTTTGATTAGACCATAATAGTACTACCACTTGTCAGGATCTGAGCTTACTCATTTTCCTGGAAGTGGAACCTGAACTTCTGAAAAGACGAAGATTTTATAGATTGTTGTTGACAGAGGTGAGATGGCATCCCCTCCTGTTTTTCTTTCCTGACCTGGTGTTTGGTTACTTTGGTTAAGAAGGTCTGCTAACCCTTCCTTCTCACACTGCTGCTTGGTGAATTTTTCATCCTTCAGCATTGGGTCATCCTTGAATTTTTCTTTAAAGCCCCTTCAAGTAAGGTGCATTTCAGATGACCTTCAAGCACTAATTAGTTGTCTTCTTCAGAAGTCCCTTTTCCTGTAAGGACTCGGTTTCCTACTTGACCCTACAATCTGCATTCAGACTCAACCTAGAAATAAATGGTTAGAGAAAAGGGTATGGTTGCTGGAATGGGGTAAGGAGAGACCCTTCCAAGAATACTGCCAATTACATTTTTCATCCATTTTTGTGCGCTTCCTTTTGAGGAATCTCAATATGTGAAAACTTAAATTCATTTCTCCACATGAATTGGCAATGAATCTTGGAAAAGTTGACATGACCCAATGACGCAGTGCTGTCAGTGCACCACGCGTAGTACACTGTAGGTATTACTAAGATTGTTTTCAGTGTCCCTGTGGCCCCAAGCTGCAATCCCTTTCATTCCTTTTACTGTACCCCTATTCATATTCTCTTTCTTATACATATATATCGTACTTTCTACCCTCTCCTAACAATTGTTTCAAATTGCACTTGCAAGGTTCCTCCTGTTACACCTTTAAACCTTTTTACTCTCAATTTCCCCTTCAGTGCTAAATGACCCCATAGGCCCCAGTGCTTGGCCTTTGGCCTAAACTTTATATTCCATTCCATTCTGGTGATGGGTTAGAGTATGATGCCTGCAAGACAAAGAACCTGCTCTGCTTTGTGGATTCTGTTCTGGGGAGCCAGCGCTTGCTCTCATCTTATTGTAATTAGATCATTGAGAAGAAGAGGCAAAGGTACATCTGCTCCACCCATCTTTGCTTTCTGTTTGACAGAGTTAGTCTTTGGTGTCCATTGGAAGGAGTGCTTTTGTGCTGACCTTTCTCTTCACTGGTAGCCTCACCCCATTTTTCCTGTTATATGACTAAGGGAATAGGCAGTCATTGGTTTTCGTACAGATGACAGGTATCCTCTTTGAAGGGGAAGCATCATCTTTCCTTTTACCTTCAAAAGATGGGGCAGTTTTAGACACTGTGCGACTGAGATTGTCCTGAACAGCATATCTTTCCTGGTGAACTTTCTTTTTAGAAAACTGATACCTGCATACCTTAGCAATTGGGTCAATTTCTTCTGGACACTCAAGAAGAAAGGGAGGCACTTCATCTTAATATTTCTTGAATCCTAAAGAAGATTCTTGATATCACCCACATGGCTCCCTCTGCCTGTCTACAGGTTCATACTGTCAGGGTTTGTTAAATTCTGTTATGCTCTTCTCTTCGGAGAATTAGGCTCAGAACACCTGGAACTTTTATTTCTTTTCCACTGCTTCTGCCATAAGATTGCTTATTGCTTTCTTAGGAATGCTAGGCAAATGTAAGGGGAATTTGGCACCTTCCCTTCTGGCCCTGCATATGTGGGTGATCTCTCTGGCACCTTTAGCAAGGGAAAGACCTGGTTTTCATTCATATTTAATTCATTGGGTTTGTAGTTGTCATACCCATTCAGATGGAGCTTCAGTTAGGTTTGAAGAACAAACCAGCCTTACTGGCTTCCATCCTCATTTTATAGAAAAAAAAAAGAAGAAACCTTGCTCTGAATTTTTATAGACTGTATTCAGGCAAAGGTCCCTATTAGCCTCTTGCTTCAGTACCAAGCTGTATAGGAGGTGCAGGTGTTGACCTTCCCTTGTTGTGTACTTGAACAGAAAGTTGGCTTTTTCTTAGGGATGACAGACCATCCCTTCTGTCTTTCGTCATTGTCACAGATTGTTCAGGATGTAGCTGAGATTTTTAACCTTAGATCCTGATCCTTTTCAGAATATTGTCAATCTTGTTCCATGAAATACTTTTTACTAAAGTGGGTCTCCATATGAAAGGAGGTGTGTATTCTTGTAGGAACAAATTTAGTACTGTAATTTGCATCTTTCCTTTTAATATAAAATTCCTTTTAATATAAATCTAAAATTTTATATCACATTCCACCTATAACCATCTCACTTTTGTCGATTTAGGCAAAGGGAAAGTAATTTTTCTTGAATTTGCTATTTTTATTTGGTATACAAATGACAGCCATATGTCATAATCCCACGTCAGCCACCTCGCCCAACCCTGGATGCTGAAAAAAAAAAAAGGTGGATTACGAGAGGTGAATGGGAGATTTCATCTTCTCACCAACCTACAACCAGTTAACTGCCATATTACTAAGTTTAAGTGATTGTTTCCAGCTTATTCCCTCGAGTACTCATTTATAAAAGGCTGTGGTTTATGTACCTAGGAAAAATGTGTACGGTGATAATTAAAAAATCTGATACTGTATGTTTATATTATTGAAATGAAGATAGAAGTCTGTGTATTTCTGTATATTTGAAGAGGGATTTTATGGAGAATAAATATATTTAATTGTAAGTGTTGTTGAAGTGTAATATGATGATAATAATAGTAATAAAATAAAGTTTGTATCTCATCTTTTGAAGCTTATCATATTTATATGTACAATACTAAAAAGTAACACTTTATCTGTAACCTGTGTTGGTCAGTCTTTTTATAAATCTTTATCACTGCTGATTTGAACCCTGTATTTTAAGTTGATATACTACAATTTTTATTTCAACTTGTCTGACTACCTGTTGTCTCGATCATGTATGTTGGTTGGTCTTTTTGAAGTGCTTTTAATTCATTGTTGCCAGGTTATGCCCTCTGTTCTAAGGTGATATTTTTTTTTCAGATTGCTCATCACAAGCAAGTTATGATTTTTATTTTGTAAATTTTTGGAAAGAGACTACATTAGCAAGAGGAACAACTGGTAAGAAGTCTTTTCTTGGTAATGAGTTTTAGTAAGCTATTGCCCATTTTATTTTCATTCTGTGCAATACCTAAGTAGGAAGGCCATATGTACTGTAATTTTAATCTGTAAGATTTAAGGAACCTCAGGAAATTAATGCACTTCAGTAGTATTTTTTCAGTGACTGCTTCTGTTGTACCATAGCTGAAAGATCTGTGATTTAATTAATATAAATAACAACATTTTAGAAATTTAACTTATATTTTATATGGTTTAATGGTTTAACGCCACGTGAGAAATAAAGCCCTGATTTTTATGAAATTTTTATATGTTATACATGTATATAAGGTGATGTTCCAGAAAAAATTTGAGGGTGATCGGATGATTATTTTGGATTTTATTAAAAAAAAAAATTAAAAATGATTCACCTCCTTCATTTTTAGAGCTATTGCAATGCGGCTTCATGCACAGAAAGTATATCGTATGAAAAAAATAATGGGAAGAGTTTTTCTACTTTTCCATTTTTTTTGGATGGGGCGAGGGGGGATTTTCCCCCCCAAATTTGTATAATTTGATTATCACAGGTTCCTCGTCAACCTAAGAAAAAACCTAGCCCCCAACAATTATTCATCTTTCTTTCCTCTTTCCAATGGCATATTTAACTTTAAAATTGGCCTAAAAATAAAAATGTAGTTTGCGTTTGAAGTGCAAAAAAGTGAAAACTGAGAAAAACGACCGTAAAGATCAACAAGTTTTTTTGGCACTCGTGGAAAAAACTTATTTTAGAGCATTATTTTGGTTGATTTCTGGCTCCAGGTCACCCCCCCCTTATAAAAAGGGGTATTATTCGCTCGAGGCGAGGGTATCATCAAGTACCACCTGATTCATTGTTGCCTGGTTTGAAACTAAGAAACTAAAAGTTTAGTAGCTACCAGGCTGATACTCGACTCATTTTCAGTCGTTTTTTCACTTGTTTGGTCTTTTTGGTCTTTGGAGTTTGATTTTCAAGCCTTTTGCCCCTCGAATGAAGAACTTCCTCTATACTTTCACTTGTGCCAAACAGATGTGTTAGTAAGTTGAATTCTCACAGCCGAAGTTGTGTTCAATTTCCTCAATATTTACCTCACTCAGTTGATGGTGCTGAGATTTTCCATTGCTAATTCGCTTTGCTGGGGCACTAACCATAAACCTACATGATTGGCACTTCATTAAAATATCAGTATCCCATCTATTGGCAGAGACTTCGACCTGAACTTTACCCCTGTAATTTTCTACCTTGCATCTAATACCCGACACTATTCTATCTAACTGAGATCTAGATATAATGAACTTGTCACTCCCTTTTCATCATCCTTTATTCATTTCATCAACTGTGAGCGTATTTTTGAAGGTGAAAGTATACAGATTGTATTTAGAGTTACTGGATGTAAAAAAACGGCAAAAACACCGCAAATAGCTTTAAAAAATTGCTCAGAGTAAAAAGTTGCCTGCCACCCACTTTCAACGCTTGCGGCAACTGTCTCTTAGACCAAGCATTCACCAAGGAACAACCAGACGTAGGAGATAAGGTGATATAAAAATCAAATTAATTAATAAATTAGGCGAATAAAGGAAAAAATGACAATAGTCATTAGAGCCAAACGTCAGCCCTACTCACGTGCGGGGGGCGGAGGCCCAAAACCCCATCAATTTTAATATTTGAAAAATGCTTTAGTCACGTGATAACGAAGGTGTTGCTCATGTCTTATGGCCATTTAACCATTTTTTTGTAATTTCAAAAATATTCATCAAAAATCGAAGAGTGCGCTCCCCTTAACCCCAACTTTTGGTTGTAAGGCAAAATTTAGGCAGTTTTATACCATTTCAGTATAGGATTGGGTAAAAAGATAGTGTGCTTTTTTAACATTAATTGCATTATATATGAATCTAACAAATACTGTACTTCAGTTATTAAATATTGGTTGTGTATAAGTACCTTACCATGTAATTACATTGCTGTTAGTTTCATTTATTCGCAATAGCATAAATTCAAATTTCGTGATAGCTACACCAATGTGCTGTGTAGGTGGCATCCTCAGTCTGTTTCTGTGATGTCTGGTGTTAACATCAGGTGTCGGCAGCAGCTTTTCTTTTTTTGCCGGTCATTTAACTGGACTTCGGTGTTTAAGCCGAAAGTCGAGTAGCTTCAGCTGAAAGCTTTCAGGATGAGTTTTTCTTTGTTTTGTTGTTACTAAATGGAGTCTGGTATATCAATTTTTTGCTTTTACAGTGAAAATTGCAGTTGTTTAAATACTTTGCCGAGTGGCCTACTTATTGTAAACATTGGTTCATTGTCGAACCGATATTTACGTTCGCTACTGAACTGATTTATTTTATGCTACAGTAGTGAATTTACGGTCTGTGGTTTACTCATCTGTATGATGAGTAATGTAATAATGTAAAGTGTTGCTGAGTAATGTAATAAAGTAAACTTTTGATTCGCTATGATGAGTAATGTAATAATGTAAAGTGTTGCCGAGTAACGTGATAAAGTAAAGTTTGCATTCGCTTCCATCTTTATCGAATAGGGTAATAAAACGCAAACATTGTGTTCGCTACAGGACCGATAATGATATACTATATCTCCGTAAGTCTCAAATAATGTTTGTTAGGAGTTGAGATTTGTCTGTATGATGGTACTCTGTGTACTTTAAGAATTAATTAAAATAGTCTTATTACACTTTCCTTTGCAGAGAACTGAAAAAGTGTGAGGGCAGAACGTAGTAGGAGAGAATTGTGCTTATTTTGGTTGCACTGGGCTTTCGAAAGAATTGACATTCTTGATAGCCGAGGATCGGCTCCAAACACCCAGGAGCGCTCACCAGCTCCCGGTTTCTTAGCTTACGAGCTACTAGCTCGTTTGACTCCCAAATGCCTGGCGCCATTTACACCTCAGAGCACCCAGCACCCGGCAAAGTACCCAGTGAGATCCGAGCGATCAGTGGGATACGAGCGCCCAGCGGATCCAAGTACCCAGTGGATCCAAGTGGCCCAGGGATCCAAGTGTAGTCTGGCACCTACTCCCCATCCATTTTTCTCTCTTACTACTAGTCCTCTAATTTTTTTGTATGTTGCTCCTGCGCCTGGCTCCTTCGCTTCCTTCCCATGCCATTGCTAGTCTTGTTTCTGGGTTAACAGAAGTTAACCTTGGAATAGTGAAGTGTTGTGCAGTGGAGGATGTGTCTACTCGTCCCCTGATGCTCCTAGACAGAAAGTCCTTGTCAGACTCCCCTAAACCTGGGAGGAGGCATACTAGAAGTCCAAGGGAGGTCAGTTGAGCCTGTTGCCGGTCCCACGTATCAACAGACAGCCACTGGAAAGGTGTTTTACTGAATATGTAGTGGAGGATGTGGCTATCTGGCCCTATCAGATCTCCTAAACTCAGTCCTTGTCAAACTCCCGTAAACCCATGAGGAGGCATACTGTCAGTCCATGGAGGTCCAAAGGGGTTTTTGCCCCTGGGCAGTTGCACCTCAGTCGATCTTGCTGTCCACTGGTCTCGACGGATAGCCATTGGAAAGACGTCCACAGGGATGTGCTTTCTTTGTCCTCTAGTGATACTGATCCCAGTATGAACAGTTACAGATCCCATTTTGGACAAGAGGCATCAACGGTGTTGTCCCAGGACCTCAGTATGGACAGACATGGATCCCAGTTTAGACAAGGGATGTTGACGTTTTTCGGTCGTATCTTGGCCTTTGAAGAGGCATAACTTCCAGTTGTGAAGCACCAGTAATTGGCACTAAACGCTCTTTCAATCTGAGTGCCCGGCAGTGTCAGAGCGGATGGAGTCCAAGCGTCCACTGAAATCAAAGCATACAGAGGGATCTGATGGCCCAAGCATCCAGTGGGATCTGTTGGATCCAAGTGGCCAGTGGGATCTGATGGATCTAAGTGCCCAGCAGGATCTGATGGATCCAAGCGTATGGTGGTATCCGAGCACCCAGTGGGATCTGATGGATCCAAATGTCCAGTGGGATCTGATGGATCCAAGTGTCCAGTGGGATTTAATCGATCCAAGTGTCCAGTGGGATCTGATGGATCCAAGTGTCCGGTGGGATTTGATGAATCCAAGCGCCCAGTGGGATCCGAGGAATCCAAGTGCATAGTGGGATCCAAGGGATCCAAGTGTGTAGTGGGATCCAAGGGATCTGAGCGCCAACCTGCTGTGTCTGGTGCCAGATCCTTTGTTCAGTTTGTTCAGCACTTGAATTTTAAGAACACGCTGTTGTCCTGTCTTATGCACCAGTTCCCATTGAGCAGGGACCAAGTCTACCTCCAGACCAGACTTCTGGGTCAGTGTTGTTGAGTTGCTAAAGGAAGCTCCCTCTTTGGGCTATGTCCTAGTCATCCAAGCATCTGTCAAGGTTGGAAAATTAGCTTTTGTTTAAAAGGAGCAAGACAAGTGTCTTTTGTCTTCCCTCACTCTAGCGCCTAGTCAGATCTAGACTTTCCTGTCAGGATTGTTGGAAGTCCTAATTTTCTGGACTGACATCAGGGGCACAGGCCAGAGTCCTCCCGTCGACTTTCAGCATCTCTCAAAGTTTTTCCGTCTGCCAAGAATCTCTGTTTTCAGATGGCCTGAGAGTTTTACCCTCTTTTCCCCCTTCGTGCCCGGGACATTAGTAGTGAGCCTACTCTAGACCTGGTGCCCACAAGACATTGGCCAGATTGGACAGACCTAAATGTGTCCTCGGATTTTATTTCATTTCCAAGGTTTTGGGCAAAGACTGAAGGCCATAAGTTTCTTGGCTCTTCACTCCGCTGAAGATCTACATGTTGACAGTTGCTGTTATCTGCTTCCTGTCGACAGTTAAAGCTATCTTCTTCTCACAGTCTTCTTGCAGTTTCATTCTTGGTTGAACAACCTTTCCTGTAAGGTGCCAATTCCCGTTTTCCTGGACCCTTTCCTGAGCTCCTGGTGCCTGGCGCATTCGTCGAGCGCCCAACACCTGTGCTAGAGCACCCATCATTGTATCTAGTATTTGGCAGCCACCTCCGTTTACCTGGAGTAAGCTCACAGGGCCCAGGTTCTTATGGTTATGGAATTTTTCTCGGCGTACAGTTCTGCATGTCTTTGTTCTGTACGAAGGTATCGTTGACGCCACGCTAAGCATTATCAAGTTCAGTTTTTGTTGAATCTGCAAGGATTTTGAAGTTTTCTCTTGGTTGTCATAAAGTCCGCAGAGTTGGCAGCTTGTTTTGTACGGTTGTCTGCGGTTCTGCATGTCCTTCTACTAGTTTGCTTTTTTGGCTGCCAGTCTGCATGATCACCAGTGCGAAACATGCCCACAGTGGATAGAGGACAAACCAGATAGCCTCTTCCTTTAATCTTCATGGCTATTGAATGGATTTTGGAGATGCAGGAAGCACCCTTCCTTGTCCTTGCCAGATGTCGGCCTCCTGACAGCACAAGTTTTCTCTGGAGCCCTTGTTCTTATAGTTGTCTGAACTTAGTCTTTTGGAAAGGAAGTTCCTTCATCCGTGAACCTAGTCCTGGATTTCTTTTCAACGCTTCAGTTATGGGTTGGGGAGCCCTCTTAAGGAATTGTGGGTTTTTCTGGGGCATGGTCCCCGGAAGGACAGATCCTTCAGTTCCTTCTCACAGAGCTGGAAGTTTTTCACATAACTTCAGTGCTTTTTGACCTTATTGCACTCCTAGACTGTGGTAACCACTCAGACTAGACCACAGTTCTAATGTTTTATGTAAGCAAGGCTCTACCCCATGTTTCCCCACTTCTATAGGAAGAGACCTGTTTCTGTGGACAGGTCAATCAGGCCTTCTAGTCTCTTGATCGGTTTATAGAACTAAGCCCTATCAGACGTACAGAGACATCAGAAAGGGAACGTCAGTCCCCGGCTGCTGGGATCTGTGGAATCTATGGGACAGACCTGTCTTGGACCTGTTTGCCCCTTGAAGGGATCTTCATTTTCCTCCTTTTGTGGTCCATACCATCCATATAGCACATGCAACAGACCCCTGCTATAGACAGATCCGTCCGACTACCTCTCTTCACGGTCATCATCATGGTCAAGAAGGAGCGACACAATCTTCATGCTAACTCCAAGTTACATTATCTGCTTAGCCCTATTCTGGCTCGTATCATGGTCCCTGAACGTGCTCAGTTGTGGGCGAACTCTACAGGATCCTCCCCCACTGTGTGTTCTCAGACAACCTCACTTCAAGAGATCTTTCAAGGTAGTCAGATCTTTCCAAGACAGACTCCAGACTGCCCGGAGGATTATCATTGAAGATTTTTTTTTTAGACGTATTGCAGAGACCATTGCAAGACATGGAAGTCAATCTTCTCTCGTCGTCTTCTAGACCTGGGGATTGACTTTCCGAAGCTAGTATCTCAGGCCCCACATCTCTGCAAGACGTCCATTTTTTTTTTTTTTTTTTACAATAACCCCGTTAAGGGTTGTTGAACTATGCACAACTCGTGTACAAGCATTTAGACCTAGTTCGTTGGCAACCATATCTTAATTTCCTTTGAAGTTCCTGACACACCCAAGCAAGGAAGAAGGAGACGTGGTTTGCTTGTTTCTTCTTGGATTTTAGTCAAGGACAGGGACCCATCCAAGACCTGAGCTCATAGCTTGTCTGGCGCCCTGCCCTCTTGGCCCTAACAATAGCCTGGCACCAGCTTTGGCTATGACGTCAGCTTTCATTCTGAGTGCCCAGTAGCGCTCACTAGCTCTGAGGAAGACTAAAGTTTTCTATCCAGTTTGATTGTTCAGGTTGGAAGGTCATCCAGAACTTATGGTGTAATGGCAATAACTACTTTCTTCCTCTGACTAGAACTCCTGGTGGCAACTGCATCTGGTGCCAGCTCATTCTCTTAGAGCCAGAAGTGCTCACTGGCTCTGAAGAGGAATTTAGAGAACTCTGCCCAGCTGGATGGTATGGTATTGCCTAAAAAGCCATTAGTCCCAGGCCATCCATAACCCAGGGAGTTAGGACAAGCTCATCTCGGTCTGTGATTAGAGTATCTTGCCCCTTATCATAATGGACTTTATCTTGTGAGACATGCTCAGATTTAGGAGAAGCATTTTCCTCCTAGTGAAAGCTAAAGATGTCAAAACAGCCTCTACCTCATCAGCTTTCAAACACTGTATCCCTTACGTCCATTCGACAATCAACCTACTGGTAGTATGATCGTTCTTCGTTTCTCATGCTGAGGGAGTTTAAACTGTTTTAAAAATTTGGCAGTACCTTGCGATTTTTAGTTACTGGCATGATATCATGGAAGGAAGCATAGGATTTTTTTCTACTGCCTAGAAGTGTCGAATTTTGGAGAGCTGGGTGGGATACAGTGTACCCGGAGCACCTGGCACTCTTAGTGGATGGGTTTAGGTCTTACTTCAGTGTAGGTGACAACATAATCTGGTTGTTTTTATTATGGTACTGCACCCAGGGCAAGGGCACCTTTAAAGTTCTGCTGGCCATCGGCTAATTCCTTGACTGCATGATAGCTATTGGAGTGGTCCTCCGCTACAAAGCTCCCTCTTTAGTAGAGGCGACGCTCGGCTTCACTGCCGTGCCACTACAGGTTAAGTCGAGCACCAACCAGAGACAGTTTATACTGCAGGCTCTCTTAATTAAAAAGGAACGACAAACATTGTTTTCAGTGCTAGCAACCTTTCTATTTCTAATTCATTACATGACTTAATGTTTTAGAGTAGTGTATGTCCATGTATCCCCACATTCTGTCAATGTGGGATTCAGCTATGTAATTACCTAGTAAGTTGATTATATAAAAAGACATTTTTATAATAAAATAAAGTTTTATATATACTTTACCAAGTAATTATATGATCAGAGCCCTCCCTCTTCCCCTCTGATGGACATAAGCATAAACAAACTTAGGATTCTCTGCTAAGTCGTTCCTAACTATCTTGTTAGGGGGCGAGGCTAGTCACCTATACAGAACATCGGTGTTGCTACCACGAAATTTGAATTTAAGCTACTGTGAATAAATGAAACTAATAGCTATGTAATTACTTGGTAAGTATATATAAAACTATTTTATTATAAAAATGTCATTTTGATCGTAACCACATATTTACTGAAAACTGGGAGGCTAACACCTACACTTTGCCACTCCTGAGGGAAAAAATTGTATGGTGAACAAACATGTCATTGCTATATGAAAGATTTATATTATATGGCCAGGGAGTATTGTACATTTTGTTTGCTGCAAAAGTAAAAGAAAATTAGACTGATCCATTGTAGCAATCCTTCAGTCTTCAGCTGCATTACTTTCTTCCTTGTAATATACAGTACATCTATTCCCTTTGGTCTATTCCCACTTAGCCATGCAACTGCTTCACTTTACCTTGTTTCATTTTCAGCTCTCATTTAAGAACGAATCCTTAGGCTGAGCCATACGAGAGCTGTATACAGTAGTGATGACAGTAATAGTATTTTCATGTAAGTAACTTACCAAGTAACTACATAGCTATACTTTCTATTAGCGCAGCAGCTAAAATTTGAAGTTCACGGTAGCCATTTTATTGTTTTTGTGTAGATGACTACCCCACCCACTATTGGGGAACAATAGGAACAACCAAACAGGGGATCTCACTTCTTTTCTGCCAGCTTTAGACGTAACATCTAATGTTGGTGGCAGCTTTGTTTGGAGTTTTATACCACAGGAGTTGGTGATGTACTCCGTTTTCTGGTAGCTTTTCAGCTGAGCTTAGTTTATTTATGAGTCCCATGTGTTATTTATGATGTTGGATTCAAGCACCTCCAGTATTAGATATTGTAGGGAGGGTTGCAAGACCCGCATGACTAAGATTACCTACGCTAGTCATATGTACTAAATGTAGGGGGCAAGAGTGCTCAATGGATCTTACTTGTGAGGAATGTAAAGGATGGGATGAAAAGCAGTGGAAGGTTTTAGAATCTCATTTGGAGAAATTAGACAGGGATAGGAAGAGGAAGGTGGCTTCTAGAACCGAGAGTAGAGCTCATAGTTTGGGACCTGTTACTATTCTTTCGGTTAATAACCCCAGCCCCAACGGTAACATTCCTTTTTCTCCAGCCTTAGCCTTATGTAATGATGTAGTCACCATTTGTTATGATGTTCCTTTCTTTATTTCTTTTGTAGTTGCTTTATCGTTTCTAGCTTTGTTTGTTATTAGTTGTAGAGTCCCAGGAGGCTTAGGAAGACACACTGTAGTTTTCTTATTTCATTAACACACTAATAAAATATACAGTATTTATACAAATTAAGTGAATCGAAGTATGAGCCTTTCTTTCTTCTCAATCCACAACTAAGTTCCTCGCTGGGTGAACGGGTTCCGTTCTCAGCTACCACTCTGTTGGTCGCGAGTTCGAATCTGCGACCGGCCAGTGAAGAACAAGAGGAATTTGTTTCTGGTGGTAGAAATTCATTTCTCGCTATAATGTGGTTCGGATTCCACAATGAGCTGTAGGTCCCGTTGCTAGGTAACCAGTTGGTTCTTAGCCACGTAAATATAAATCTAATCCTTCGGGCCAGCCCTAGGAGAGCTGTTAATCAGCTGAGTGGTCTGGTTAAACTAAGATATACTTAACTCAAGACACAACTGGTGAGGCTCACGACTGTAATGTAGGGATATAACTAAAAATTCTGAATAAAGGGGTAAAGAGAGAGAAACCTTTCTTTGATAGACATTGATAGATAGAGAGAGAGGGAGAGAGAGATTTTTTTAAGAAAACAAAGATAGAGAAAGAGAGAATTTCAAAACATCTCTGTGTTTTGGCTACGCCGTCACCACAAGGCCAGAACTCAGAAACAGAGAGGTTTGTAAACTAGCTAGAACAGCAAAACCGTGTCGTGATTAGAAAAGCAAAACACAGGTAAATGTTATGATTGTGTCGTGGTTACGAAGCCATTATGACTGCTCTTAATCAAGTTCATAATCACGAGAAATTCGTAACAAAAACGCTTGGTGGCCTTAGTGGGATAGACAGCCACCGGAAATTATAAGTTCCAATGACGTCAAAACACCTCCTTTTTGAAGGCGTTGCTTTTTTCCAGAAATCCACCCAAATGGGCTGTCTTTAGATTAGCCTAACCAATTAAGCATCTACAGGGCCAGACCAAAACCAAGATTCCGCCTACAGAGGGGCGGGACAAAAACTTCCAAAAATCCTTATCAAGTCCAGTTTTGAAGAGAGAAAAAAGAAGTAAGGAAAGCAGAGAAGCAGTAGAGAGCAGAGCAGAGAAGGAGCAGATAAGGCACAAAGAAGAAGGCGTGAGGTTGCAAGCCTCACCTGTTGTGGGTTGATAAAGAAGACAGGCTCACTTGGACCCACCTTATATTAATACAACTTATCACCTTGTACTTCGGTTGTAAAGGTATTTCTTTGGTACTAATGAAGAAAGAAAAATCAATTGTGTCTTCTTAAGACCTCCTGGGAAAGAAAAAAAAACTATGCTACTACATAACAAAGAAAGATCAACAGTCTAATAGCAGATATAAACAGAAGAATAATAAATAAATAAAGAAGACATCACAGGACCTCACTCCTCTGCTTCTGTATCTTCTATCAGCTATCCGTCTGCTTCTTTTCTATCTGCTTATCTCTCTCTTCAAACTTGCCTTTTGAAGGGTCTTGAAAGCAAAAAGTCCATCCCACAGTAGGCGGACCATTGCTTCTTGTTCCACCTTGTAAACGTCCTAAGTGGTTGGATATTATCTAACATCATCCTTTTGGGTGTGATTAAATGACTTAACCCCCTCCTTCGTAGGTGGGACTAATGATGTCACTGGAAGTCTTTAGGTTCCGGCAAAAGTTGAAAGGTCAGCTCACAGGTAGGACGGTTAGACATTTTTGTTATGGTTGCCTTAGATTATACTGGCACCCATGTTTTGGCTACATAATCATAACACCTCCTGATCGTTATTCTCTCTCTCTCTCTCTCTCTCTCTCTCTCTCTCTCTCTCTCTCTCTCTCTCTCTCTCTCTCTCTCACTTTCTTTGTCTATCACTGGTTCTCTCTCATTTCTTTTTCTCTTATATTTATGCTATCCCTAACTAATATTCTCCCAGCTATCATTACATCACTTGGTCACCTACCAAACATTGTCTTCAATGTTTAATTATCAATGGATACAATAGCAATAATTAAATTGGCAATAAAATGCAACAATGGACATAATAAAAATTTTCTCCAATTGTGGAGGAAAAGACATAAGTTCATTAAAACATTCTCAAAAAAATTAATCATATTAAAATATCAAACATATCAAATCATAAGTATATTAATTCATAATTATATTAAATGAACATATGAAGAATAAACATGAAATCACTGTCATGTAACAACTAATGTTAACATCAATTGTCAATTATTGTTAGTATATTGAGTTCTGTTAATATCCCTTGTATTTTTCTGATAATAAGATTTCTCACTCCCAGGATAAACAAAATAACAGTTATTATTATTACCACCAGATTTACTAATGATAAAATTGGGGAGACAGTTTCTTTATAGTAGAAATATTCATAACAGTGCAAATTTTAAAGCTTCCTTAATTCTAACTGAGACAACTTAAATTCATCTATTTTATATGAGTAATTTTTATATGGCACATGTTTGTTGAATTTATATGTTGTGAAAAGATAGTGTTCATAATATAATTGGTTTGCTATCAGCAACTGACATGATGATGTATAACGTTTAACATTTTTAAACTTTATTTCTGTATTAATGTTGTGACATTTAATTTTAGTTACAACAGTATTTAGTGAAAATAGATACAAAGATTTATTGATCAATTATAAGTGCTTCAAAAGGTTTATCATGGTTTGTGGTACATACATCTTTTCTTGGTTTTTGTTTAACACAATTTCTTGAATACAGGGATAAATTAGTATTCTTATACAGGTCATCAAAATTACATATATATTCATGTTCTTTTAACAGAATACACTCATTAAACTGTTTATCAGTGAAGAATGACAATAGTAGAGCATGTTCTTCTAGTGCAAAATGCCTGATTGTTCCCTTTTGAATGATTATTTGATTATTAACTATCATAGGAAATGGGTACACAGTGATTAACTGGTACAACTAAAATAATTTCATCATAAAGCACTTTGGCACTTATTAAATTGTAGTACATGAATACATCTTCCACAAGTGGCTGAAAGTGTTTTTCCATGATGCAAAACTTAATATTGTCTTTTAATTCTTTAGGAGTGATTAGTGTTGGGCTCAAAATACCTTTATAAGCAAGCAAACAGGCATTTAATGTGTTTTTATGTTCCTGTAATATCACTTCACTTTCTAGAGCAAATGTATTTAAAAACTATGTTTTCCAACTTATTCAGTTCTTTTGTTACATTCTGATTGACTTGATTTATAAAAACTTTCAGTTTTCTCTATTTGTTCTGCATTTTGAGTGTGTGAGGTAATCACTATTTATCACTGTGCCTCTTGCTGCTGCCCATTTTTCCAGTCTGTCTACTCTTTCTTTTTCATGCCCTACATTTGCTTGGGTAGCAACTCCAAATATATAATGTGTTCAAAGCAGTTCCAATGAAGGATAAGAGGAATCTCTTTGACCATTTGTTCACAGTAATTTCTATTTCTGTGTTTAATTTTTCTAACAAGTGAATAACACTGTTATTATCACCCTTCTGTCGGATTGATTTAATGTCCCTTTGAATTGCATTTAATGTTTTCTCACTATTTAACACTCTGGTTATGTCTATACTAATGATTCATAAGTCTTTGATCATTTTGACTTTTCCATGTCTCTTTAACATTTATCCCTATTTTATCTCCACCTCTGAAGAGATGAGTCCAATTATAACTAATGCTATGATGAGCTGCATTTTTGCATCTGTAAGAATACTTTTATCAGGTTTTCTTTACATGTATAGGTTTCATTATATTTATGATATTTTCAGTCCAACACCAATATATACATATATATATATACGCATATTTAATTTTGTCTGTTTCGTAGATTATATATTTTGTTTACAACATTATCTACAGTATTTTCATGTCTTATGTTATCTATAACTTCAGTGGACCATGGATCTGTTTTTACTACATTTATATGATTCCAGTGAACTACTTTTTCCTTTAGATCACTTTCATTAATTACTCTATATTTGTTTAATTTTAACACTTCTACAACTCTATATGGTCCAGTGAACTTGGGAGAAACCTTTACATTTGGCCCTTATTGAACATGATTTTGTACACATAAATTTGAGTACCTACTATAATGTCTGGTTTAATGATATTTTTATTATAATATTTTGGCATGAGTGTTATGAACCTCTTTTAATTTTGCCCTTGTTTTCATGATTGTTTTGTAAGTATGTCTGGTTTCCATGCAACATGGTCATCATAGTTATAGTATAGCAAATAATGTGGGGATTCTCCTATTGTCTCATTTAAAGTATTATTCAGTGTGAACTGAATGTCTTCTAGTGCTAAGTCCCAATCTTCTGTCCGTGGGCTCACTAAAGTTTTCAGGATATCCTTTATTTTACGATTAGCCCGTTCTACTGCTCCATTAGAACTTGGTTTATAAGTGGTTATTTGACACTTATTTATTTATTTCATAAAATTCACATATTTTGTTTAAAAGATCACTAGTAAATTCAGCACCATTATCAGAAAGAACTTGTGGACATGAATGCCTTGTGATAATTCTAGATTTAAGAGCTTCTGCTACTGTAGCTGCATCTCTGTTTCTTACTGGTACGATTTCTACATATCTAGTTAGATAGTCTAAGAAGACTAATATTTGTTTATTTCTTCTTCTAACAGTCCTTGGAAATGGACCTAAAAAGTCCATAGTTACTACTTGAAATGGATTTAATTCTGATGGGTATTTTTCAAGTGGAGCTTTAAGATTTACGTTACCTATGTGTTGATTACAAACTATACAGTTTTGTACAGTTTTTGGCATCTTCCTTACAGTTTGGCCAAAAATAATTTCTGGTTATGATTCTGATTGTCTTTTTAATTTCTGGATGTCCTGCTAACTTATATGAGTGTGTTAGTTCTAAAACTTCTTTGATTAGTGTTTTTGGGATGTATAGTCATGAACAACCATTCTTCTCTGTTGGCCTTTTATACAACAATCCATTTATTAATTGAAAATCAGGTTTTAAGGATTCATCTAGTATTAACTGTCCTGATATTTGTCTGATTTCTGCGTCTTTTCCTTGTATTTTTACTCTTTCTAGATCTAAATCTACTACTTGACAACTAAAACAAAAGGTATTAGTTGTAATACATTTTTCTGTTTCTTCTTGAGATCTGGACAATGCATCTGCCAAGGTGTTAAATTTCCCTGGAATATATCTGAATTCCAGGGCAAATTCTAATACACTAATGAACCATCTATTGAAGTTCATGTTGATGAAGGCTCTCTTTTTAAATAAGTCACAAATGGGTTTGTGATCAGTAAGCACATTAACCTTATGCCCTAAAAGTATGTGTCTAAATTTCTTTAAACCCCAACATAAAGCTAAACACCCTCTTTCTGTGGTACTATAGTTTCTTTCTGCTGGGTTTAAAACTCTACCAGCACAATATACTGCCCTGTACTTGAGGCATCACAAGCTAAGTAAAAGTCTTTGGAAAAATCTGGGTAGACAAAAACAGGGTTCCTCGTCATTTTGCTCTTTAGTGTTTGAAAGGCTGTTTTTTGTTCATCCTTCCATTCATAATTAACATCCTCCTTGGTTAGTTCTGTCAAAGGTTTGGCTATAGTAGCAAAATCCTTTATAAAAGGTCTATCATAACTACCCTACCTAGGAACCTTCTTAATGCTTTCAAATTAGTGGGAGCTGGGTAATCAATTATTGCCTTTATTTTACCTGCCTGCATGTGCATTCCATCTTCACTAATTACATGACCCAAGTATTCTAAGGATTTCATCAGGAATTGACATTTCTTTAATTTTATTTTTAGTCCTGCAATTCTTAATCTCTCTAGGACCATTTTTAATGTTCTGAGGTGACTTTCTAAGTCTTTGCTAAAAATTATTACATTGTCCAAGTATACTGCAACATTTTCTATATCTCCTAGAATTTGTATCATTAATCTGACAAATGTTAATGGGGCTGATGCGAGTCCAAATGGCATTACTTCAAACTGTAAATGTTCTTTATGTGTGCTGAAGGCTGTGAATTGTTTCGATTCCTCATCTAGAGGTACTTGCCAATATCCACTAAACACATCTAAGGATGAAAATGTTTTGCCCCTCCTAATTGAGCTAACATATCTTGAATTACCAGCATCGGCATTCTATCTGGAACTGTGTTGGAATTTAACTTCCTGTAATCTATTACAAGTCTCCAACTACCATCCTGCTTTGGAACAAGTAACAATGGGGAATTATATGGAGATTTAGAAGGAATTACTACTCCATCTCTTTTCATTTCCTCTATCAAACTGTCAACTATGGGTCTCTGGCTTATTGGTAACCTGTGCTCAGGAATAAAAAATGGCTTGGCTCCATCATCTAACAAAATTCTATGTTGTAGAACATTTGTTCTTCCTAGTCTATCTCCTTCTATAGCTATTACATTTCTGTATTTCTGTAACACCTGAATTAACTTGTGTCTATTTTATGGAAAATCTGTTTTATTTACTTCTTGATTTATTTGAGAGTTTTGGCCATTTATAGAGAAAAAAAGGATTTTGACAAAGGAAAAATCTATTTCTGGGGAGAGACCTGTGTCACCCGGTGAAATAACCTTTCAGCACTTATTTCTAGGTAAAGCTATTGCTAAATATACCAGAGAAAAGCTAAAAAGCTAAGCCGGAGTTACTTTTCAAGTGCGAGCTCCATGAAATGGAGTCGTGTATGAGAAAGGGTGAGATTGTCACAATCACAGGCCTCCGCCCTGTAAACATTCCCAATGTCAAAAGTCCCACCGAGTGAGGTGCCGTTACAAACCCCCGCACCACTCGCGGACTGTAAACAAACCGGCGTCACCCACATTCCATGTTAGCACCCCCATCCTGGAATGGTATTTTATCAGGGGGGGAAAAGAAAGGAACCATGGGTGGGTCACCGGGTGACACAGGTCTCTCCCCAGAAATAGATTTTTCCTTTGTCAAAATCCTTTTTCTGGGTTTTCCGACCTGTGTCACCCGGTGAAATATTAACAGAGAAATCAAAATACCATCCTGAAACAAAAAGGGAAACTTGTAGAGGAAAGTAATAAAACTAGAAGTCCACAAGAGTTTTAATTATCCCGGTAGCAAGATGTGGTATTTAGATATAATAAAGATACTTAAATTTAATGTAATATTAAAGTACACATAAACATAAAACCATTCTTAGATTAATGAGTACATAAATGTGAAAAATAGGTACTAAACATTATACTTAAGACTAAGGTGGGGGAACTATGTCCCACAAGAGAAAAGAACACACAGCATATTTAAATTAAACACATTAGACAAGACAAAACTATGACATGGTCAGGAGACAGGCTGTGAAGCATGCCTGACCTGGAGGTGACCGAAGGGGGAATAAATGAGGCAGGTAGGAGGGAGGAGAGTGACTGAGTACTAGAAAGAATTAAACGGAGGGGGAACGATGTTCCTGCCGCCACTGTAGTGAACTTCAGAGCTTCTAGTGATTTCAGATAGTGGCGTTTAAAAACTACGGGAGACTTCCACCCTGTATATTTTGAAAGATCCTCGAAATTCATATAATGGAAATAGTTAGTGGAGGTGGCCACTGCCCTAATGTCATGTACTTTTGGAACTGAATCTGGGTTTGCATGTTTAATGAAATACAAGATCTGTTGCCTAATGGCTTTCATAGAGATAGTTCCTCCCCCTTCCCTTACAAACAGAGGCCCGGAAGTTACCTGTGAGGTCCTGTCTAAATAGGCTTTCAAGGTAAAGACTGGGCATAAAGACAGGTCTTGTGGGAGGGGGATGACCTTCCAGGGAGACCACCTATCTCGAGGATCTTCATTCTTAGCTAGGAACTTAGGGTGAGGAGCTAGCAACACTTCACCTGATGGAAGGAAATCAATATGGTTAGGTTCTCTAGACAGGGCAGACAGTTCAGAAATTCTAGCACCTGAAGCTAAACTAATCAAAAATAAGGTCTTCCTCAATAAGTTAGTGAAAGAACAATTCTGATTATCTATTTCTGAGGCTAATTTAAGAACATCATTTAAGAACCAGGAAACCGTATGTGGCGGGTTACTGGTCTTAAACAAAGCACAGGCTTTAGGGATTGAGTCTGTTAAGTTAATCTTAAACCCGTGCAAAAATATCTTTTCAAAGCTGATTTTGCTGTAGTAATAGTACTTGAGGCCAGACCTTTCTCAAATAATGACCTAAAAAATGAAATTGCTAAATTAGTGGTCATTACAGTTGCTGCAAATTCTTTTAAGAAGAGTGCTAATTTCTTTACTGCTGAGTCATATTGTCTGAGAGTGGATTCCTTTTGTCTGATTCTAGGAACAAAGTGTTAATAGGATCAATATTAGCATCCTTCTGAGCTGCAAACTTCATGAAATCCACAAAGCCAGGGCATTCTGAATTCTTGAGGAAGCTGACACAGTCTGAGTTTGTACTATTTGCGTCAGTTTTGGGTTGGGAATTTGCAAGCACCGAAGCTTCAGCTCTAGAAGAAGTGGAAACCAGTTGCTCTTCGGCCAGTTGGGAGCCACTAGGGCTATCTGACCCTTGAATGTCCTGAGCTTGTGAAGGACTTTCAGTAACAGGTTTACTGGGGGAAAGAGGTAGATCCTTTTCCACTTGTTCCAATCTATGGACATTGCATCTGTGGAGTGAGCTAGAGGGTCCAGGTTGGGAGCAACATAACAAGGTAGTTTGTGGTTGCGTTCTGTTGTAAAGAGATCTACTTCAAGACCCGAAACTTGATTGCAAATCCATCTGAATGAAGTTTTGTCCAGGGACCATTCCGACTCCAGCGGAGTTGTCCTGGATAGGGAATCTGCAATGACATTCTGGACCCCTGCAAGATGGGTAGCAGACAGATGCCACCGGTGTTTGTTTGCTAGAGAGAATATTACTATCATAACCTGATTGATCCGACTCGATTTGGAACCTCCCCTGTTTATACAATGTACTACTACTGCGCTGTCCAGAACCAATCTTATATGAATCAGATTGTTCGGACGCAGTTTCTTCAGGGTTAGAAAGACTGCCATAGCTTCCAGGACATTGATATGGAACTGGCGGAACACAGTGGACCAAGTCCCCTGTACCTTCTTGTGTTGAGAGTATCCTCCCCACCCGCTTAGGGAAGCGTCGGTGTGAATTACTAATGACGGAGGAGGAAACTAAAGAGGTACTGACTTCGATAAGCTCTTGACAGTCGTCCAAGGCCGGAGTCTCTTTTTCAAAATCGGCGGAATCAGAGATACTTTGTCTCTGAACCTGACATTGGCTCGGCTCCGCCATACCCTGTTTATGTCTTTCAGTTTGGATTTCAAAAGAAGATCCGTCACTGAAGCAAACTGAAGAGAACCTAAGACTCTTTCTTGGGTACGACGGAAAGCTTTCTTGTTCTTGAGGAACTGTCTGGTTGCCTTTGCTATTTCTTTCCGTTTGGCCAGCGGAAGAGATAGTCTGTGTGCACACAGGTCCCACTGGATCCCTAACCATTGAAAGTGACTCTCCGGAACTAGGCGGGATTTCTCCCTGTTTATTTGAAAGCCCACTGATTCCAGAAAGCTGATTACTATGGCTGTTGCTTTCCGGCATTCGTTGACGTTGGATGCCCAAACAATCCAATCGTCTCAGGTATGCGGCCAGCATGATCCCCTGAGACCGAGTTGCTGAACTACCGTATCTGCCAGTTTGGTGAAGATTCTGGGGCTACATTGAGACCGAATGGCATGACCCTGAACGAGTATGCTTGATTTCTAGTCTGAACCCAAGATAAGGAGAGAACCTTCTCGCAATCGGGACGTGATAATAGGCGTCTGAAAGATCTATAGAGGTGGTTACGGCTCCACGGGCAGTAGGGTCCGAACCTGCGAGATTGTAAGCATTCGAAACTTGTCGCATTGAATGTAGGAATTTAGACGGGGCAAGTCTAGAATTACTCTTCGCTGACTGGAACCTTTCTTTGGAACACTGAACAGTCTGCCTTGAAATTTCAGATGTCTCGCTTTCTTTATTGCCCTCTTTAATAATAGATCTTTCACAAAGTCCTTCAGAGCCTTGGACGGTGATTGATGGAACCTGACTGGGGGGGGAGGACTTCTGCACCAACTCCACCCCAGTCCTTTGGAGACTATGCTCTGGGCCCAGGGACTGAAGCTCCACTGGTCCTGAAAATGATATAACCTCCCGCCTACCTGAGATATCTCACTGGGCGGGAGAGGGGTCCTCCTCCTGGAGCCTCTGCCTCCCCTTCCTCTGGAGGAGGAGCGGGGTGTTCCTCTACCACGGAAGTATCCTCTAGCTCTCGTTCCCCTTGCATTTTGAATTGATCGAAATGCACCCTGGCTTTCATAAGAAGCGTTGAAAGCTGGGGAGGAGACATATGAAGGAGCAGCGAGAGGTTGATGGGCTGGTTGGACCAGCACATACTGAGGTTGAGGTTGAGACTGAGAGGTTGAGGGATGACCAGGACGGGGATCTGGACAGCCTGCAAGACAGTCTGAGTTGGGAGCAGTTTAAATTTCTTGAACTTCTTCCGGGCTTGGGGTGAGTTCGGCGGGCTCAGACTGCTTTCTCTTAGAGGATAAGCCCCAACGGAGCGGAGACTCTGATTGGCCCTAGTTGCCTCAGCTAGGACTGCATCAACCTCTTCCTGGGGAAGAGATTAGCTCCCAGATGGAGCTTTTCATGAGCCTGTTAGGCTCATGACGGATGGTGGCTGCCGAAAAGATGTGTTTTCGGCAGTTCAACCGGCCTTAATGAAGTCATACAGGTCCTGCTGAAAACTCCTAAAGAGATTTCTGTCAGCACCTGAAATAGAGCGTCCTCGCTATATACCACTGCGTTGCCTCTGCTGAAGTCAGAGAGTTTAAGGACCTACTAAGTCTGTCCTTAGACTCAGCTTCAGCCTTCAGGAGCGACTCCGGGATCTTAGGGAGTTGTTCGCTGAAGAGGTTAGAAGCGCAGTCAGGGTCCAGTCAAGTAACCGTGAAGGTGTCCGGAGCTCCTACCCAAAACTGAGAATCTCTGGGTAAGACAAGAGAGGTGGGATCTGTCTCCCAGAGATGGGGAAGGGGCTTACCCTCCATGCAAGCCTGGTTCGTGAGGGAAGCCACTTTAGAGGTGCAAGGGGTGGGGAGAACTTCTCCCAGAGAGAACATCGTGAAAGCACCCTTGGCCGGAGTGAGTTTGGTGTTCTCCGCCTGCCACTCCGACAAAGTCCGTAGTAGGGCTGACTGGGCCTGGTCCCTCGGGAAGATGACAGTTTCCTTGGGGACCTTATCGGACCGAACCCATGCCTCCTCGGTGAGCCTGGCATAACCTGCATAAGGTGATTGCGGGTTAGGAGGGAAGAATTCTAATTCCTCCAGCCTACAAGTGCCTAGGCCCTCAATAGTAAGGGTACCCTCATGCTGGGGGGCAAAAAGGGTCAGGCACCAGGGGTTTCCTGTATCAAAGGGAGGGAGGCTGGAGGTGTCCGGGACGGAGAAGGATTTGTTGGCCGCTCCGCCACTCATGAATCCAGAGATTAAAGTCCTTTGAGACTTAACCTCTTCTGATAAGGAGAGCACGGAAGCATTTGAGGAAGACAGTTGGCTCGAGAGTTGCGACAGCTTGTCGTCAACTCTTTTGTCGAACTGCTTCATAAGAAGCTCAGCAAATGCTTCAGCATCAAAGGAAGGAGGGGGGGAACCTCTTTACTTTGTTTAGACCGTGCTCCCTTCCCAGAAGTAGAGGCCTTGCTCGTAGACGGCACGGGCTGGGGGCCGTGGCGTCTTGAGGAACCCGGAGCGGACTTTCTGGGACTTTAAGGTCTTTTTCTTTACTGATTTAACCTTAGGGACGGTAGACCTTGCACCGTCCATAAGGCAAGAGGATTTCACGAATCCTCGGAAAGAAGCAGCAGTGGAAGAAGGAGAGCTAAACAGTAAATCACCTGCCTCACTTACCCCCTTACCTGCTTGCAGATCCAGATCAATGTTCATTGGTTCGAGGTCCAGATTAAGAGCCGCAACATCCTCGGTGACAACTCCGCATGCAGCGACTTCTTCCTGGGAGGGCTGCGTCATCTCCCGGATCCCAGCGATCAAGGGGGCGGCTACCTCGTCCGCAACTGAAGCTGAGATCCAGGCGCCGGGGAAGAGAACGTTGCAAACATCCTTCGACAAAACGTAGGGTTTCCCTGCCCCGACGTTCCTCCCGAAGCCGCTGACCCAGGTCTTGAGGGTTGACATCGAAGAGTCCCGAAAGCTGCAGTCAATCTGGAAGGAGGAGAAAGTCAGGTGATCGAGCCTCCTAAAAGGAGAATATCTTTCAATTATCCATAAGAGACAAAACTGAAGGTGAACATGAATCGGAAAGGAAAAACTAACTTACCAACTCATCCAGAACCTGCTCATAGAGGGCGTAGCACACCTCACAACCATCAGGGTGCCAGACGATCAGGTCCCCTACGTGGACAGCACACCCGGAGTGGGACCTGCACACCTCATGTCCGCTGGCTTGATGAAGCACAGCGGTGCACCCCTGCTCCTGACAACGCACCATCTGTAAGTTGACGGGTATATGAGTATGCTGATAGGGCTGCCGGAGTGGATTGCCGGAGCAGTGTCTTAGGATAATAAAGTTATCCAGGTAGGTCCTGCCGGAGCGTATTGGGAGGATAAGGGGCCTACTGGAACATGCAAGATCAACTACCTAGAGGGACCACCGGAGTTAATCCGGAGCGACAGGAAGGTCCCAAAAGGACAGTTAAAATACAAAAGGTAAATAAATAAATGTATATATATATATAATAAACAGTTATCCAGATAGGTCCCGCTGGAGCGTACCGGGAGGTTAAGGGGCCTATTGGAACATGCAAGATTAACCTAAAGGGACCACCGGAGTTAATCCGGAGCGACAGGAAGGTCCCAAAAGGATAGTGTATATACATAATATAATATATAATATGAATATAATATGTATGCATACTAGGGAAAGGTCAACTATAAAAGTGGATATTTCTGCTTGGAGGCGGGGGAGTCCTGTACTCTAATACGGTGATGGCGGAGGAGGTGTGGTGAGCACCGTCCGACCAAACACTGTACCCACCGGAGTGGAAGGCGACAAGAACGCCCGACTACCTAGCAGAGAAAACACAAAGATAGCTAGTCGGCGGAGGGTAGATATTAGGAAACTATAGGTGTTCTAAATGAATAGAACGAAGGTAAATGTCATGGTGTGTGAATAACAGAAGACAGTCAGGTGGGAAACTAACTGGCAACATGAACACAAATTTCCCCCCTGAGATAACGTTCTGGGAGAACGACACTCGGTTGGGGGAAAAAAGGACGCACTGACACTATAGGAGAAGGGGGGGGGTGGTATAGGCCATGAGCGAGGGATCTGTAGTAGCAACCAGAGGGTGAGTAAGCACTCTCCGGGCGCCATGAGATCCAGCCTTCTCCCTTCAATCGGACGAATGTGTACGAACGATACTAAGAGAGGAGAGGATGGGGGACTCTCTAAGGCCAAAAAAGCAAAGAAAGGGAATGGGAAACAGGGGTGTGGGAGCACCCCCGGTCCCCAACTGAGGTCTCGACCAGGTGTGACCGGCTAAGGTCGGAACCCGGTAGCGAGAGAACAGACCAATCAATGCAGAGGAAGGGGATATAAGGCTATAGCGTAAGGAACAGGGTAAAACTCTCGGGCCTTGGTAAGTTAACATAGTATATGAAAGCGAACCAAGGGTGGGAGACAGTGAGGAGGCGGGGGGGGGGAGGAGTAATGGGGTAGGAGAGGGTGTATACATGAAGATGGAGAATAACCCGAAGGTGTGGTTCGGACGAAGGTAGGCTACGCGAGATACCCTCGCTATTCCAGCTTAACCTTATTAGGACTCAACAGTCTAAACGGAAAGGCCGAAACAGGGAGAGGGAGAAGCGCATGCCCGACTTATCTAACCAAACGCCACACAAAGGGAAGTTCCAACCATGAACCCTCCTACACACCTAACCTTCTCTCCCAAGAAAGGGAAGAGAACGCCATAGCCTAATCCTAGGCTAACCTAACACAGCCGGCTGGCTGACGGAGGAAGCCCAGGGGGAGAAGGTATCTACCCGACTAGCCTAAAGTTAACCTATCCAAGGCAAAGAAATTAAAACAATAATTCAACTAATCATAAGGACATATGTAGAAGGGAGGACCAAACCCAACGCGATATGAGCGCGGAGGGAAAATGGCCGACCTTCCAGATTAAAAAACAAAGGATATTATCCGAAAATATCAAAGACATCCGTGCGCTAGGCTAAAATTAAACCCAATAAGCATAATTGTACCATCTCAAATAATATACCCAAACACTGGAGGAAGTGAGGGGCCAAACACAACACATATAAGAATTGATAAAGATCGGATAGGCCCGAGGGGGAAAACTCGTAGCCTAAACGACAAGGACCCGAACTTCCCCAGAGAAGGGTAATAAAACAACAATAAAAATGCCCAATTGAAAAAAGGATAAGCAAAAAGGCACAACAATAAGAAAATGAAGGGGAACGAAGTCCCGACATAAAATTCCCGCACCGAGACTGAAGGTCACATGGGCCGGGAGAAGGTGGAAGAGGCGGGCGTATAAATCCCCCTAATTATTAAATTAGAGGGAAATAAGGAGCCTCTACCGCCTAAAATAAAAAACAGAGATGGTACTCAACTTAGGTGAAGAAGAATCCTGGGAGGATGCCATAGTAGAACCAAAATAGGGTTACAAAGAAGCGCACACACAAACAGGACAAAAGCGAACGTGTGCTAAAAGTGGAATGTGGGTGATGCCGGTTTGTTTACAGTCCGTGAGTGGTGCGGGGGTTTGTAACGGCACCTCACTCGGTGGGACTTTTGACATTGGGAATGTTTACAGGGCGGAGGCCTGTGATTGTGACAATCTCACGCTTTCTCATACACAACTCCATTTCATGGAGCTCTTTTGAGGGTAGTAACTCCGGCTTAGCTTTTTTAGCTTTTCTCTGGTATATTTAGCAATAGCTTTACCTAGAAATAAGTGCTGAAAGGTTATTTCACCGGGTGATACAGGTCGGAAAACCCAGAAATGCTTTTTCTTCTACTGTTAGTAAAGGATTGTTAATAGGAATCCCTATGCAAAAAACAATGCCTGCTTATAGTGTTAGTCTGTTATCTGAATAGTTTTGGACATAAACTTCGCAGTTATCACCACTCATTTGGACTAGTGAATTATCCATTCTGACAAAATCTGGCAATTCTTCATTCAATAATAGAATATCATTATCCCTTACATCCTCTTTTGATCTCAATTATATTTTTGTTAAACATTTTGGATACAAAGTTACTGCTCTGTTAGGTATAAATTGTACTTTATTATCATCAGCTGTGCTAACACAACATATTTCTCCTCCTTCTTTGTCTGAAAAGTAGCAAAGTTCTGCATCTCCAGTGGTTTCTTCTGTTACATATTTATATCTGATTTATTTATTTTATCTAAGAGCAATACTTCATTTAGTATTTTCCCTTCACTTTCACAAGTCATTACAACATGCTATAGTTATAGCTATAGGCTCCTTGATTTTCGTCAGATTCAGTGTTTTGGTCATCACAATTATTTATATCTGCGTAATTATCATCTGTATGTGCACATCTCAACAATTCTGTATTCTGTAATTGTGGAAATTCCTCTTTTTTATCTGTTTTTATTTTATCTTGCTTGTTCTGGTTACTTATCTGCTTTTCTTGTATGGCTGTCTCATTTGTCAAAACTGTCCCAAACAAATTGATCAGATTTGGGTGAAACTCTTCTTCGTCAAGCGTAAAACATACGCTCTTCTGATTATCTTGTTTCAGGCTAATCTTTCATTCACTACTATCTAATATTATTCCACATCTCATTAACCCTGGAACACAAGCATTATTTTTTTTGTTACACATCCACTAAAGTGGGGTGTGACTAACCCCATTTTGGGATCAATAAAAAAGATATTAATACTCAAATTATTTTATTTCTGAAAATTTCTACAGAAAGTACACCCCTTCCCCTTCCTTTTGACCATAAAAAGTCCTCAATTAAAATAGTTCCTCTTACTGTAAAAATTAATAAAAAAAAAAAACTGAAAATTCTTTTTTTTGTTACGCACCCACAAACATGAGGTGTGGCTAACCCCAGTTTTTGGGATCAATAAAAAAGATATTAATACTCAAAATATTTTATTTCTGAAAATTTCTACAGAAAATACACCCCTTCCCCTCCCTTTTGACAGTAAAAAAATCCTAAAATAAAATATTTCCTCTTACTGTAAAAATTAATTAAAGAAAAAAATTTCACCCATGGTACCTTGTAATAACACAAACCTGGCGTGTGCTGGCCCCAAAACTAGAATAACAAAAAAACAAAGATTACCAAACATGCACATGTACCATGAGTTTCAGCAGCCTTCAGACTGAGCTCACATGGAGGCACTATTTGCTATTAGCACCTATAGCAGAGTTGCCACATTTTCTTTTTTTGCCGGGGTGGCCAGCACCCAACGTTTGTGTTCTTGCGTAAAATTAAATGAGAACAATACTTGTGTGGGAAAAAATCTGTCTTCTAAAACTAGAAAACTTTCAGTAAATTTATGTGACAAAATATCTATTTCTAAGTTCACATTCCCCAGACTTTTAATCTGTTTCCCTGCTATTCCTTTTATTACTCTACTTTGACCCTGAATCTGAGTTTTTGCAATGTCTAAATATCTGGTTAAAGTTATTTTATCAGTTATATTCACAGTACTACTGTACCTGTATCAATGAGTACAGTACATGTCTTTCCATTTATTGAAATCTTTATAACAGGCAGACCTTTTCTGTTTATTTCCTCCTCTTTCATGGAAAATATTATTTCTTTTTTATGTAAATAGGAAAATGCGGATGAATCTTCATTTCCTATTGTAACTGTTTCTCCTTTTTCTCTTTTATCACCTTGAAGGGATTTACTTTCTTTTCTCTGTAAAGGGGTTAATTGTCACTGACTGGATGATTTATTTATATTTGGGCGACTGTTACTTATCTCTATAACCTCTCTATTGGCTTCCTTATTATTGAACCAATAGTTTTTAGTTAAATGCCCGATCTTTTTGCAAACTGCACAGATTCTAGGCTTTCTACATTCATTAGTGGAATGATTGGTATACCCGCAGTTTTCACGTTATTTTTAATCTAGCTTCTTGAGCTGAATTATTCTTTGGTTTTGAATTATTTGTGTTTGAATATTGACCATTATGATATCTTATGGGTGGAATGAGGAATGGTCCATTCCTCAATTGATTCTGTCTTCCTGTCTGGTTTGGATTCCATTTTTTCCTAGTATTTTGTGCATATTTCCTTTGAAAGGAAGTTTGTCTATTCCCTACTTGTCTGGAATTATCATTATACTTGTTATTTCTTTTATATGAATCAATGGTATTTCTGCCTTTCCTTTCATTTTGTGTTTCTGTTACCCCTACAAATTCCTTAGAAAAGTCTATCTCTTTCTTCTGGATTTCTTGCCTCATTGATATTAAAGCTGTAAGGCTATCACTTTTAGGATCAATTTTAACTTTCTTGAAAGCTTTCTTTTCTTTTTCTCCGAGTGTGTTATACATCGCTCCAAATGACAAGTAATTCAAAACATATCTTAAACTAACAAAATCATTTTCTTCATCACCAAAATCATTCTCATTTTCTTAAGTCTTTTATCACTTTGTGTGTCGATTCTTCAACATCTGTGTGAAGATTTGCTATGGATTCTCCATCATAATGCTGGGTAAGGAATTTTTATTAATATATAATGCATCACTTTGACTTACTGGTTCCCAGATTGATAAACAAATGCTTTTAAATTCAGTGTAGGCTATGTGGTTATTTTGCTGAATCTAACTGAATTCTAAGTTCTGTGTGCATCACCGCTTTCTGAATTAACGAGGAGCAAGGCTTCGTTAATTTTAGTTCTTTCATTTGTTATTCTCCCTGTAGATATGCGACTGTCTGCATCAGCTAGCCACTGTTCACAGAATATGATTCTAGCCTATTTTTGTCAGGATTTGAACTTTCAACTCTTCCACAGAATCGTGTGGCTTGCGTAACTTGCGCCATTGTTCTAAATTGAAATGTGTTAGTATTATTAGTATTATTATTATTATTGCTATTTGTGTTAGTACTTTCTTGAGTTAATGATATTCGTGAACTTGGCACTGGAACTCGACTATGTCTAACTGTTGTTGGTCTTAAATTGTAATGCCCATTTCTAATAGCATTCAACAATATGTCAAACAAATCCTGCATATTACAACAGTATTGTAAAAATCATTAAAAAAATTTATACACAAATGCATAACAGTATTCAAAAAATACTTCATCAAAAGAATGTTATGTTATTAAAGATTCCTATTTATCAAACATTAAAAATTTTTAAGAATTATAAAAGTTTTATACCTTCTGAGAGAGAGAACATAAAAAAAAAAAAAATTTTCATACACTCATAGAGAGAATAAAATAACTTTCCAATCAAGACTTACTTATTTCTGTTGTTCTGTTCAACTGTTGCTTGTTACCACTGTTTCTCTGGAACTTTTTCACCAGTAATGTTGATTTTTTTTTTTTACGGGAATGTTTGTCGTACATGTGAAGTGCACTCATCTGCTTTAACATTGTATATAGAAAC
>NC_089781.1:71141926-71226926 GCF_040412425.1 Macrobrachium rosenbergii | reverse complement strand
CCCTTGGGGTGTTGTAAACACTTCCTCCAGAGATAACTTTGTGCCTCAAAGCATCAACCGAAGGACTTTCACATACACCTGAAGAGGTTAGGTTGGGTTAGGTAAGTTCCGTACTTAACCTAACTAGTTCTAGTCTAACCTTACCAGACCTGCGTTTAAATATATTGGAACTACTTGTCTAATGGCATCAACCATAAGGTAGTCTCTTGCTCTACAAGGGACTAGGTTGGTTTAGTTTTGGATGGGTACGTAACCTAGCCTAGCCAGTTCTAGTGTAACCTTAGCAATCCTGCTCTTCAGTATCCAGGGACTCTTTGTTTAATGGCTTCAACCAGAAGGTAATTACCCGTTCTTCAAGTGTCTGGGTTCTGTTAGGTTAGGTTGGGTACTTAACCCAACCTAGCCTAGCCTAAATTAAACCTAGCCTAGCTTAGCCTAGCTTGACCTAATACTACGCACCTCAATAACCTGAATCTTCTTAGATCTCCAAGCCTCAGGATCCGAGGGTAGGCATTCCACAATGTTGCTGAGGAACGGTACCATGGTAGTTCCTTAGTCAACAAGAGGGGGCCAGAGGGCTAGTGTTCTGTCATCTCCTCAATTGGCGGCACAGTTGCACGGGTTTAGTAGTACACTCAACACAGCGGTCAGCCAGACACACTCCAGGATGATGGATGTATGACAGACAAGTTCGGTTTCGCATCCATGATTCAATTCTTGTGCTTGCAACTTCCCGTCATTTTGCCTGATTCGCTGGGAGATTAACAATACCTCCAAACTAAGTTCCGACAACTTGTGTTTGGTTCCTACTCAGTCAAGAAGCGGTGTCTAGGAGCTCCATTTCGTTTGACTTAGATGTAGTTACACTCCTCCTGTGAGGAGTGGGAGATGTAAACAGTAGCTGCTGCTGCTGTAATTACCAGTTGATCCACAACCCGAGGACAGTATTATGTGGATCTTAAGACAGTTTCAGGAGTCTCAGAGTCCAAATAGGCACTCCTTTGATAGCAATGACACCAAGGTAGCACCATGGTTACACTATCCTCCTCCAGAGACTTTTCATTCTTAGGAATGTTGACCAGGGTGGTAGTCTCCTAAACTTCCTTTCTTGGGACTTGAGCACAATTCTTTTTAGACTTCCAAGAGTCTCAAGATCTAAGATAGACGCTCCTCGGTGTGATAGCAATGACACCATGGTAGTGCCATGGTCAACAAGAGGTCCTGGTGTCCTCTCATATGCTCTATTGCAGTGCAAGTATACGAGTAGACAGAAGAACATTCAAGTTCTTTTTAGACTTTCAAGAGTCTTGAAATTTAAGTTCTTTTTAGACTTTCAAGAGTCGTGAGGTTTAAGATAGACACTCCTCGGTGTGAAAGCAATGACACCATGGTAGTGCCATGATCAACAAGAGGTTGTGGTGTCTTCATCTGCTCTGTTGCAGTGCAAGTACAGTATTTGCGGAGGATGCATCCCCCCCCCCCTCAAATAGCTAAAATCCGTGAATACTTAAAACCCCTCTAAAAACACAAAACTGCCCATTTTAATAGTTTTATCACAAAAAGTGCATTTATTCATGAAAATTATATGAAAATACAGTAATTAGTGAATATTTCTCAGTGAAAAGTACCACGAATGGACGAATTTTCCGCGAATAATGGCTAGATATGTTCCACAGAGAAACCCGCGAATGCATGAGTCCGCGAATCATGAGAACGCAAATACGGGGGGTTTACTGTACAGAGCAGACAGAAGAACATTCAGTGCAGTGGCTAACCATACATCCCAAGCAAGATGGATGTCATTACAACATTTATTTGCCGAAATGTGGAGATAAGGACAGTTGATCTTGGCACCATGACTTCCGGATTCGTTCAGCCTCTGAAGAAGCTTGATCATAGTCCTTTCTCGACTTACTGAAGTTTGTGCTGTTCTGTTTTGTCTTCTCGCACCTTTGAATAAAGTAAGACATCTTTGGTACCCATTTACATCTGGAAGTTTATGCCTTTCGTCATTCTGCGTTTCGAAAGTGTTCAGTGAGATGGATCATTCCACTTTCGAGGTCCTGTGGTGCCAGTGGCAGTATGACATCTATGTTGTCTCCGTGAAGACTAGACTTTCAACCCAATGCTAACAACTTGTTCGTTACCTTCGAGTTGGCCGTGAAACGGTGTCCAAATTGTCATTTCTCTGATTAGTGAGATGTTCAAATGAGCGTACCCCACAACTTGGTGGACATCAGTACGTTTCGGACCAGATCTTTCGAGGCCAGGGTCATCAGTCTTTCCATCACATTCAGGAAGAACCTGTCGGTCTGGTACTAGGATGGAATGTAATCGTGCAGATTACATTCATCTCCTTTTACCTTGGGATGTTGCCCATAGGTTCTTGGATTCCTTTTCCTTGGATCCTGTGGTGGATGCTCAAATAAGTCATTTAGTTCACCCAGCTCATGAGATTTGCATCTCGCCTAAGTTGTGCAGCTGTTAGAAGGTGTGTGTGTGGGACTGGCCTCCATTTCTCCTGTCTGCCTTCCTCTTCCAGTGGGCAGAGGAACAGTGAACGATCTGTCATGTGGTGGACTGGCATACATGCAGGTGATGTAGATGACCGAGTATCCTATATATGATCGAACTATTTGGATTAGTAGATGCAAATCCTTCCTTCTCTCTAGCAAGGGGAGAGAGGGACTGACTATGAGCAAACCAGTTGGTTATTCTTAGCTTTATAGTCTCCAACACTGGGCGTTCATCCAAACCTTCTCAAATCAAGGATATTACATTCTTTTAATTCAAAATGCCCAGAAGTCTGATGATTGGACATTTCTCTTGTTCAGTAGATCAGAGGAATGGTCTCCTTCCTTTGCTCTTTCATGAACAGGAAAAGTACCCAGGTGAGCCAAACTACCAGTCAGTTCAGCAATTTACTTGGGATCCTCCCTCCAAAAGTAAGTCTCCCATACGCAATGATCGAGGGTTTGTATTCGTGTAGGAACAAATGACAAATTTTTAAAGTAATTTGTATTTTTCTTAGCATACAAACCTGAGGTCTTTACATTAAGGGCCCGCCTCTTACCACCCCTCATTCTCTTACCTGGGCCAAAAGGTAAACTGTATAGAACTGAATGTATACCGACTGGGTGGGCATTAATCCCCCCCCCCACCACCACCACCATCAGTAACTGTTACCATAACCAACCTTGCAAAATTTTAACTGCCAGACTTCCTGCTAGCTGAAAGTTAATTCCATATGTAAAGACCTCAGGTTTGTATGTTAGGAGAAATACAAATTACTTTTAAAATTTGTCATTTTAAAGTGTGTTTCAAAGTTCTGGGAGCTCTATGACCGCTTGAGTTCGCTTAAGGTCAGATGACGAGACCAAATTCAGAAAATTTCTTACGGATTGTATCTCTTTTTTTTTTTTCAGTACTTCACAGCAAGTTTTTCATTCATTTCCAAAGCCATATTTTGTTGGAAAACTGAGAAATTAGATATCAGTAGGAAACTTGCAGTGTGGTTACTATAAGCATGAAAAAAATTGCTATTTTCTTCTAAAGACAAGGAAATTCAAAATAGAGGATATAATTTTTAGGAATAACTGAAGACTATTTTAAATTAAATTTAATTCTAGTTTCTCAGAGAGGCTGTTTATTCATGGATATTTTATTGGATAAGAGTTTGCATTGATCTGCTTTTGGCTGTGTGGTAATGTTAATTACATAACTCAGGAAATTAAATGAGTCTTCTAAGGAAAGGGGTTGGGAGTAAAGTAAGTCACTGTGCATATTCCATTGCTTATGTTAAGTGATGTACATTTAGGTCAGCATAATATTTGTGCTTCTTGTGGCTTTATATAAATGCAATAGTCTATTTTATTCATAAAGTTGGCTACAAATCAAAATCTACCATCTGCATAAATACTGATGTACAAAACTTTTAATTTTTGGCTTTCTTTTCAGAGATTTAAATTCAGCCACCTACTTATGCAGTGATTTGAAGTCAAGGTATCTCTTCACAGCAGAT
Source organism: Macrobrachium rosenbergii (assembly GCF_040412425.1). NCBI lineage: Eukaryota > Metazoa > Arthropoda > Malacostraca > Decapoda > Palaemonidae > Macrobrachium > Macrobrachium rosenbergii. Next base: position 71,222,905 of record NC_089781.1, on the reverse strand, counting down.
CATGATGCAGTTAAAACATGGGTAATTAAGGTATGATATTACACTGTAGAAAGTGCATTTTTCTTCATGAAGCATAAGGAAATAATTTTCTCTGATTCCTGTGATATGAGAAAGTCTGTACCTTTTAATATAATTTTCAAACTACCCACTGAGTTATTAACTTCTTCCTTGAATTTCTTCCACTGTCTTTAACTTTCCCCAATTTTCTCACTTATATCCTCATATGCATTTACACTTGATAATTAGGAAATTCACTTGCTAATTATCAAGTGGTAGAGTATAATTGTTGCAAAGTCTAGAAAATTAACATCATCTAGAGTAGCCTACTTCTAGGTTTGTTAGCTTGTATTAGTTCCTCGTTGGATGAGTCGGTAGAGTTCTCGGCTAGCACTCTGCTAGGCCCGAGTTCAAGTCTCCAGCCGGCCAACGAAGAAGTAGAGGAATTTATTTCTCAGTATAACAAGGTTCGGATTCCACAATAAGCTGTAGGTCCCGTTGCTAGGTAACCAACTGGTTCTTAGCCACATAAAATAAGTCTAATCCTTCAGGCCAGCCCTAGGAGAGCTGTTAATCAGCTCAGTGGTCTGGTTAAACTAAGGTATACTTAAGTTTTTTTTTTTTTTTGTTAGCTAGTATGTGGTATAATGATGATAAATAGCTACAGTACCTTAGGAATGCCATGTACTTTCTGGCGAAGGGTAGTACATATGTAGAACAGCATGCAACAGTCATATATGTTGATGCAATCCTCCAGTAAACAAATGATAAAGAATAAAAACTGTTCAGCATCTCCAAAAACCTCCAAAAGCAACGATTGATTATTCAGTAGGAGATTACTTTTTTTATGTGTGACCTTTAATTTTCCCAAGTTTGCCAGTGATTTGAATGGTAATTACAGACACTCCATTCCTAGATCTCTTTATGCGTGTTAGATGGCGTACTGATTGCCAAAGTCTAAATGGTGGCAAATTGGTTGAACATGTCAGTCAACACAAAATTATCCTTTAAGACTTATATCAATAGGGATACAACTCCCCAAGGGGGGGTCTAGTGCCTGCCTGGTCATGGTAGGGTACAGCACCCTAGGAATGGTTAGGGTAAGTTAGTGTGTATCCATATTGAATTTTTTTTTTTTGCTTAATAGCAGCCGATGCTATCATGTTTGTGGGTCATACGGGGCATGGCACCCTAGGATAGGTCGTGTTAGGTTGTATCATGTTTCAGATTTGTCTTTGAGTATAATCTCTTGTTGATTGTAATTAATTTTGTGTTGACTGAGATGGAAGCCAAGGCTGATACATGCGTTCAAACAATCTGGAGAACTTTCTGTAGCATGATGACAGGTCAGAGAATGTTCTTCCTTGTAGATTTTGAGCATGTTTTGCACTATTTTTGTTTTTGGATTAGCTAAAAAATTAAAGAACAGTGATAGGTTTTTTTTCCCTCTCCAAACAACAAAAAACTTGAAAAGCAATGATTTAAGCAGTTTCTGTTCTATTTTTTCTCCAAACAGTCACCCTCCTCTCCTGCACTCAAACTCAGGCCAGAGTCAAGGTCCTTGCTCCTTCTTAGGATAGGTTAGGATTGCATTACCATAGGCTACAAGATGGTCCCGGAGGGTTAGCTACCATACTGTGGTAGGTATACTTGAATTTCTCACCAAATACATAAGCATCTTATATTTCTGAAATTGTATTTTGTGTTTTATGCATTACTCTGATTGTTTTTGTATGTCAGTGGATATTTTGTTTTCCAAATTCATTATATATATAATGACTGTGTGCCCACTCCAGTAGGAAACTTGGTTGTTAGGAGGGGAACCAAAAACAAGGTCATTGTACCAACAGGAGTTATCTATGGAAAAATGCATAAACCATGGGATAAGCATTTGGAAAAATAAATGGTTTATATCTACAGGTATACCCTAACCTAACCCTAGTTTTTCAACTTTTCCCACTCACCCACATACACATGTAACATGACCTAGAGCACTGTAACCCTTCAAGTAAAATAAAGCAGTCTCCTTCAAGCCCCCAAGGCCATCAAAGGGAGCTGCAGCCAAGCCTTCAGGAAGAGATAAGAGATACAGAGAACATTCTTTGCTTTATTGTTTACAGTTTCTTTTTCAGGTCCTTAATTAAGAGCAGCCTGTAAGTCCTCTCAAGTTACAGTATGTATGGTACTGAAAAGTGTATCAGCTTGATTTTTGTTATCATGACATTGTTCCTTAAACAAAACAGTATAATGACTAGTCATATATTTTTATAGGTATTATTAGCACAGCAATCTACAAATGATTTGGAGTACTTACTGTATTCTGCTAGGATGTGCATAAGTTGTAGTATGTGCATAGGTATGTATATGAATTTGAACATTACATTATACCATTTATTTCATGAGTTGTAAATTATGTGGTTTTTGAGGAGATCCACTGGACAGTCATAGAACCAGTCTCCTGTTAAATCAAAGTCTGAGTAACACAGCACAGGCCTTAATGCTTAAATCTTGAGTCTTCTGAAGTTTTTTCCATACAATGAAAACATGTTTGAAAGACGAACAAATAATGAAAACCAGTTTTGAATGAGACTCTTTCTAAAATATGCAAAACAATAAGGTTTACAGAGAATTAGTTTCCGAATGATTGGATCACCATGTGTCGTACTTTCCTGGAAATTATTGAAAATTAGACTGACCATACAAGGATAATCGTAATAATCATACAACAAAAACAATGGAGGAATTTAATGCAAGTGTATTTTTTTAATTACAGGAGAACTGCATTTCTAAACGTTATTTACATTGCTGGATCAGTAAAAGAAGCTTCTGAGAGTGAGGTCTTGACATTGCTTTCTAGCTACACATCAAATAATGCTATGCTCCTTCCTATCTGACCAGTGAGTATTTTATGGTAAGAATGCAATATTTAATGTTATCTGCATTCTTACAAGTTAGGGTCCTCTATTTTCAGTTAATTATTAATGCCTATTTAAGGACAAAAAGTGCATGCATTGTATAAACAGCAACATTATAAAAATTCCATTCTTATTACATATGATATGAACCCCAACCTTTGGTTATAAGACAAAATTTAGGGAATTTTTTACCATTCCAGTATTGAACATAGATAGCGCATGTAATTTAACATTGTTCGTCTTGTTTATGAGTCTTAGTGAATACTTAAGTTCATTTATTGTAATATTGGTTGGATTAGAGAAACAAATCCACAGTTATGTATATGTACATATATTTAAGGATAAATCTGTACAGATAGCTTTCGGGAATCGAACAGTTTCACAAAAGCTATCTGTACAGATTTATCATTAAATATATTTACATATACATAACGTTGGATTTGTTTCTCCATTTTAAAACTCATAGTAGCAAGAGTATTTTTTTAATTGGTTGAATTGCATCCAGGGGAAAGGCTTGGAGTCTATCACCTTTTTGGGGTAAAAAAAGGATATAATGCCATAGAAAGGATTATAATAGGGTTACAGGGTATTATTGTACTTTTTGTTTGTAACAAAAGTGAAAGCAAATTAGACATAGGAAAGAAACCATTCCTTTGTTTTCCAAAGTGAAAGCAAATTAGACGTAGGAAAGAAACCATTCCTTTGTTTTCCATAATCAATTGTATGCACCCCAAAGGTGGCTACCACTTACTGTGTACCTTGGGCAGACTGTACTAAAGGTACGTTGTAGCATCCCTTTGGTCCTCAGGTGCATTGCTTCCTTCCTTGCACTTCATAACTATTCTTCTTGGTCTGTTCCTACTTAGCCATGTAACTCTTTCAGTTTACCATGTTTCAGTTTCAACTCTCACTTAAGAACAAATCCCTTGGTAGGGCATTTTGAGTATCATTTACTGTGAATTGCTTGTCTCTTTAAACATTCATAGTGATGATAGTGTAAGGTCTCCCCTGAAACTCGTTCTCCTCTGCTCCGTTTTCTATAAGGGACCTTCCAGCCTTCACCTTGGAGGGCTCCGCGACCCGAGGTCGTCGGGTCGCGGTCATCGGAAGTGTTCTGCTGTTGAATTATGTAAAAATGAGGCCAGTTGGCATTAATAACGTATTAGTATTTATTGTAACATTTGTCTGGCAGGTCATATACCATGCCTTAGATTTTGTTTCTCAAGGTTGTATATTTTGTATTTGTATAATTGGTTGACCCAGGTCACACATATGCCCTTTATGCACCGGGCCTTCATCCATATAAGGCCGCGGTCCTTTTAAGGAAGTTGTGTATATTTTTTTGTCAATAAATCAGTCTCATTGTTCTGTCATCGTATTTTTGGACAACCTTATACTGGTGACCCAAGGAGTATTTCTCCAAGCCATTAACGGACTAACTACAGCGCTTAGTTTTGGCTTGGATGAAAACATCACGCCCCTAACGGACTTGATACGGCGCCCACTGGGCGTTCGGGCGTTCCGACTCTCATCGGTAGGTCTCCCACACCATTAGCGGACTAATTATGGCGTACTCCTTGTATGTTTTGGTGCTCAAGATATCGATAAGGTTGAACAAAAAGACATGGCAGACAGATCTGTTACACTCGGTCCCTCGGTAGCCGACGCATCAGGAGACATCCCGCCTCACTCGCTCCTGCATACCTCTACGCCACGGCCGACACCTACCCCCCGCAACCTGTCCATCTCCCGACTCTTGCCCGTTCCCACGCCGCGTGCACCAGAGCAGCTGAAGGTCGCCCCGACCGTCCAACTGCCCCCTTACACCCAGGACGACCCTGAGGGATGGTTCTACAGGGTAGAAGGGAACTTCCGAGTTGCCGGCCTGACGGATGCTGTCCTCCAGGCGGATATTGCCATCAACGCCCTGCCAGAGGAAATCTACAAGAAGGTCGCGACGTGGCTCCGCTCCCAGGGGGACCCAGTAACGTTCCTCCGGCTTAAAGATAAGCTCCTCGAGACCTGCACAGTGTCGGCCTCCGAGAGGGCATCCCGCCTGATGGACCTCGCCCTCAACCCCAGGAGAGACGGGGACCCCAGGGACATAATGAACGCCATCGACAACCTCCTCTACCTCCCCGATACGGACATCTACGGCCTGCGGAGACAGGTTGACCTGTCAACAGAGATCTTCCTGCGTCAGCTACATCCAGAGGTCCGATCCCAGATCCCAGACCCCTCAGCCTGCCCCGGGACATCCTCGTCGAGACCGCGCACCGCCTAACAGAGGTTGTACGTGTGACCAGGAAGACTACAGCTGTGGTGTCCTCCACCAACGCCATCCTCCTTCAGGAAGTCCCCGAAGATCCCATCTGCACTGTCGTCAAGAAAAAGCCACTCCCCCACCGCAAAGAAGAGATACCTGGCGTTTGTCACTTCCACAAGAAGTTCCACAAATACGCCAAGTTATGCCGGCCCCCCTGCTCATTCACACATCCAAAAAACAGGCCGGGAGGCGGCCTGCCTGACAGGTGGGCAGCAGGCCGCCCGCACCTACGCAGCAGCAGTACTTCAAGGGCCACAGAAACCCCCGTCAGTAGGTTTCTACGTCAGGGAGGCAACCTCCGGCAAGATGATGTTGGTGGACACCGGGGCCATCCGCTCAGTATTTCCACCCTCAGGTGAAGACTTCCGGCGCCCGCCGGATGCGATGACCTACCTGACGGCAGAGAACGGGTCCCCCATCCCCTCCTACAGAACCAGGCCTCTTTCAGTCTCCATCCTCGGGAGGATCTTCAACTGGGAGTTCATCATCGCTGACGTGAGAACCCCGCTTCTAGGGGCGGACTTCCTTGCCCACTACGACCTAGCAGTGGACGTGGGTCAGAAGCGCCTCATCGATATGGGGACCTGTCAGGCCCTGCCCATATCCACCGGCCCCTGTGAGACCACCCTCTGCTCCGTAGGATTCCACCAGTACGGCGCCCTCCTGAAGGAGTTCCCTGGAGTGTTCAAGCCAGAACTCCACCTGATGCCCGGAACCCCTGCAAAGCATGGTATCTACCATCACATATCGACAAAGGGCCCCCCTGTCTACGCCAAGTTCCGACGGCTTCCCCAGCAGCGCTTCAGGAGGCTTAAGAAGGCCTCGCAGAGATGGAAAGGATGGGGATCTGCAGGAAGGCCTCCAGCCCCTGGGCCTCCCCTCCACATGGTGAAGAAGGCTGACGGCACCTGGAGACCCTGTGGGGACTATCGCCGTCTGAACATAGTGACAGAGCCAGACCACTACCCCCTGCCGAACATGCAGGACCTGATGTCTTCATTGCACGAGGCTAAAATATTCTCCAAAGTGGACCTCCTGAAGTCCTGTTTCCAGGTTCCTGTAGCACCGGAAGACATCCTGAAAACCGCCATCGTTACACCATTCCGGTCCTTTGTCTTTGCATTCTCCACCTTCAGGTTGAGGAACGCAGGGGCGACCTTCCAGCATCTGATGGACAGCATCCTCAGTGACCTGGACTTCTGCGTCTGCTATGTAGACGACATACTCATATTCTCCAGGTCACGGGAGGAACATCTTCAGCACCTGCGGGCCGCCCTCAAACGGCTGAATGACAACGGGCTCGTCGTGCGGTTTGACAAGTGTACCTTCGGGGTGGAGAAAATCGAATTCCTGGGCCACGAAATCTCCACCAAGGGCGTCCACCCCGTCTTCTAAGGTCAGGGCCATTGAGAAGTTCCCCACGCCCACATCAATCAAGGCCCTTCAGGAGTTCCTCGGGATGGTGAACTATTACAGGAGATTCATCCCGGGTGTTGCCCACACCATGGCCCCCCTGACGGAGGCCCAGAAGGGACGCCCCAAATCCTTGGTGTGGGGACCAGAACAGGACCGGGCCTTCCATGAAGCAAAGGCATCCCTCGCCAAGGCAGCGACGTTGGCACACCATGACCCCAGTGCCCCTCTGCACCTGACAACAGACGCCAGCAATGTCGCCTGCGGTGCCGTCCTGGAACAGGTAATCCACGGCACACCCCACCCCTTGGCCTTTTTCAGCAAGAAACTTAGTCCCACCGAGGCATGATATAGCACGTTCGACAGGGAGCTCCTCACCGCTTACGTGGCGGTGAGACACTTCAAGTTCCTCCTGGAGGGGACGTCCTTCATCCTGTGGACAGACCACCAACCCCTGGTCCACGCCTTCACGAAGGCGGGTGATGCTTGGTCGGCAAGGCAGCAGAGGCATCTGGCAGCATTGGCGGAGTTCTCCTGTTCCGTCCGTTACATCCCCGGCAAGAGCAATCCTGTAGCAGACGCCCTCTCCAGGATTGAGGTCAACTCCATCCAGCTCGGGATCGATTATGAGGACCTCGCCCGTGAACAGGCTGTCGACCCAGAGACACCCGCCTACCGTACCGCCTACACGTCCCTGGTGTGGAGGGACGTGCCCTTCGGAAATTCAGGTCTCACCCTCCTCTGCGACACCAGCACGGGCCGTCCCCGTCCCCTAATCATGGCCTCCCGACATAAGAAGGTCTTCAACGTGATCCACGGCCTCTCCCACCCCTCAGGCCGTACCACCTCGCGCCTCCTGACGGAAAAATTGATGTGGCATGGGATCCGAAAGGACGCCAGGACCTGGGTCAAGCAATGCCTCCACTGCCAGAGAAGCAAGATCGGCAGGCACACAAAATCAGGAGTAGGAGAGTCCCCTGCCGAAAGTCTATGGGGAAACGCTGACCGTGCTGAGAGAACTGGTCGAAGGAAGAAAGGACATCACCATGCAGAGGCTACGGGAGATAGCCAGCAAGTTTATACCTTGTAGGCGATCCTTCCAAGCAAGGACCCCAGTCTACATTCCCCCAGCCTTATCATCTTGCAGGCAGGTCTTCGTCAGGGACGATGCAGTACGCCCCCCCCCCCTAACAAATCCGGACAGGGGCCCCTTCAAAGTACTTCCGCGTAACGGGAAGGCCTATCAGCTTCACATCCATGGGAGGGAAGATTGGGTCTCCATAGACCGGTTGAAACCAGCCTTTCTGCTTGACGAAGATGATCTAGAAGGTGTCGAGGATCAACAGGCCACCCAGGCCCCCCGTATCGCACATCAACAGGGCACGAGGAAGAAACGGGGACGTCCTCCCAGAGCAGTCGTTTCCCCCAAGAGCCACCAAGGGGCTGGTATCCTGCAGGAGGACACCGAGGACGGTGCCCCTCCCTTAGTTTTCACTTCAAAATCCAGGGGAACCCTCCACCCTCCCTCACGTTACAGGATTAATCAGACGTTACAAAAGTCTTGGGGGGGAGTACTGTAAGGTCTCCCCTGAAACTCGTTCTCCTCCGCTCCATTTTCTATAAGGGACCTTTCCAGCCTTCACCTTGGAGGGCTCCGCGACCCGAGGTCGTCGGGTCGCGGTCATCGGAAGTGTTCTGCTGTTGAATTATGTAAAAATGAGGCCAGTCGGCATTAATACGTATTATTATTTATTATAACATTTGTCTGGCAGGTCATATACCATGCCTTAGATTTTGTTTCTCAAGGTTGTATATTTGTATTTGTATAATTGGTTGATCCAGGTCACACATATGCCCTTTATGCACCGGGCCTTCATCAACATAAGGCCGCAGTCCTTTTAAGGAAGTTGTGTATATTTTTTTGTCAATAGATCAGTCTCACTGTTCTGTCATCGTATGTTTGGACAACCTTATAATAGTAATGATGTATAAATTATTTAATTGACCCATCAAGAGCTGGTCCCAAGCCCTGACAAATGGGAAGGGCCAAGTTCTTCAGTAAGGGAACAGAATATTTCAAAAAGACATTGCTTTAGTTTAAATGAACTCTCCACACATATAGCGAATCGTAACTGGCAGCCTTTAGATAAGACAGGGAGTGTAATATTCCTTGGGGAAAGTAAAATAACAAAGAAGCTAGTTCAGTGAAAGTGAAGACATTAATGTTGGGATAGTGGTAGGAAAAATTAGTGTGCTGTTGAAGGTGCTTGCAAGAAAAATAATAACATATGCACAGGATGTATGTACAAAGGTACGGGAATAAAAGGAATGACAGAGTAAAATTAATCTGTTAGTAATTGAGGAGAGACAAAATACAGTGGGCTTGCTGGTCAATGAATAAATGGTTGATGATAATTAGAATGATCTAAGGGAGATAAGTAATGCATTCATTCTTGTTGTAAGCACTGCAAATTGATACCAGAAGGAAAACAAGAATTTAGCAAAGGTTATTAGCTATAGTGACAGATGTGCCACACTTATAGGATATGTTAGTGCCTGGAGACTAAAATTTACCTACAGAAATATACATAGTTGATTTTAAGATGCGATGAAATGTATGGCTTTGCAGAAAAAAAAACACGATAAAGACATGATGCTGAAATTCAGCCTGCATCACAGATTAATAGATCAAGTTCCTGATTAATATGTAATTGTTATAAATGCAAAGCATCAAACAGTAGTTGCTTTGCATGATGTACACAATCTAATCTCTTGGTTGTATTGGTTAGACTAGTATTTTCTCAGGTCTTAGGTGATTGCATTCTTTCCAACTGTATATTATTCTGGCATATTATTTAAAGTGATTTTTGTGTCCACATCCTTCTTTTTTTCCCCACGTTTTATAAGTCTTGTACGTAAGTTATTTATACATGAAAATTAAGACTCTGAAATGGAATCTTGTCACATGTCATAGAATTAGGCAAATTAATTTAGGTTTATTCATTGTAACTATTCTTTTAACTTAGCACTATGGTACCCTGAGTCACTGGAGATGTAAATTTTTCTTTTTTGTTGTTTTGGAGAAAATGTATCCCTCTTGTATTTTTTAGGTCAGTGAAGATCAAAGAGTGGATTTATGCCAATGACCCTGGAGTGTGTGACATGGTTCTTAAGGAAAATAGGCATTCCTTGAGATACAAGCTGTAGGTATGTTGTAGTTTTATTTGTACTTGCAATATTGTGGATGATTTTGTGTTATGTAGTTTTTGTTTATTTAATATCAGAAAGGAAATTTTTAGCAGAATCCCTCTTTTGACAAGACTCATCGACAATAAAGTGATTCATCACGAATCCATTCATTAAAAAATACCGCTCAGCTTTGTGGGATGTATCAAAGTGCATAAAATATAAAAAGAACTTTCCACCATGCATGCTTAGTCATTTGATTTACTTACCATTGCCTCTTATTCAGTTGTGCACTGTCTTTAACCCCTTCCCACCCAGGACGTACCGTACTACATCACTTGACAGCCAGCAAGATATCCCAGGACGTGGCGTAATACTTCCTCTCCGCTTTCTCTTCTGTACTGAGAGCTGGCTTGCTGGGATTGTGTATATTAAGGCTCTTCGTTGCTGGGATATGCTCTCTCATCCTTTGTCGAGCATAAGCTCCGCCCATGAGCCAATCACAGAGAAGGAGTAAGGCATCTCGTGACATTTCCTTGGCGTCATCGAGACGTCACCATATTCCACCAATGGGAACTCATATATTTTACCGTCATGGGTGACTCTGGAGATTCCTCAGATGAAATATATGTACCAGGAGAATCTGATGATGAAAGTGAGGCATCAGATAATGTGCAATCAGTGAGTGATAGTGAATTATTTGACGATATTGAGCCAGTCACAGAAGAAGGTTGGAGGTTGTTGTCCGACGTCTTTGATGATACTCGGCCAGATCCTGTTCCCCCACTCAGCGATCCCCGTCACTGGGTGGATGCTTATTTGTCTAAGGATGATTTTCCTTTACCTGACATGGCATTTGAGTATTTTATGGATCAAGAAATGATTGGATACTTTGTGTTCTTGGATAAATGAAAGGGCAGATAAGTACAAAGAAGATTTTCCTGAAAAGAAAACTCTTCACGGACTGATATGGAAACCAGTAAACACATGTGAACTGCGTGTTTTTTTTTTTTTTTTCATTACTCATACTAATGGGAGTGGATAAAAAACCTGACATGCATATGTACTGGTCACATGATCCTATGACTGGAGGACCACCAGTGTTCTGTAAGGAGGTTATGAGTAGAAATAGGTTTTTGTCCATTCTAAAATTTTTGAGATTTTCATTCACTGCACAAGTGACACGAGACCCATGCACAGGGATTGAACCATTTTTATCTTTATTGCGTCAGTGTTCACAATCTCTCATGTGACCATCAAGACACAATGCTGTTGATGAAGCTCTTGTATTATGGAAGGGACATCTTGGCTTTAGACAGTTCATCAAAATCAATAGAGAGCCCGTTTTGAAATAAAAGTATTTGCACTTTATCCAACAGAAAAAGGGTGGGACGGATGTTCTTGGAAGTTTGCAGTAAAAAGTATTTGTACTTTGTCCAACAGAAAAAGGGTGGGACGGATGTTCTTGGAACTTTGCAGTGTATTACGGAAAAAGTAATTTCAAGATCCAAGACCCTGCTGCTTCTCATCTCAGTGTATCAGAAGATATCGTCGTGTACCTCATGGAAGATTTGTTAGATCAAGGGCGCCATGTTGTCACTGATAATTGGTACACAAGCATCCGACTCGGTGATTATTTGTTGACGAGAGAAACTATGGTCACTGAAGTAGTTCAGACAGGAAGAGGACCCCGGAAACAAATTACAAATGCAAAGTTGGAGAAGTATCAATCAGTTTTTGCAAGAAAAGGCAACACTTTTGTTATAAAATTTCAAGATAAAAGAGAGGTTACTGTTTTGACAACAAAGTATAAAGCATACGTGGTCGAGAAAACAAAGACATACTTTGGGCAGAAGACCACATTTTTCAATAAACTTCATATCGACCGCTACAACAGTAAAATGGGAAGCATTGACATGGCAGATCAACTTCTTGAGCCATATGCTTTTGACAGAAAAAGCCTTGCATGGTTCAAAAAACTTGGAATTCATTTTGTATTTTGTGCTCTTTTGAATTCACTAATTTTTTATAAAAATGAGTGCCAGTACCATCATCCCTTCTTGACTTTTATTACTGATGTAGTCAGAGGTTGGCTAAATAAACACACTGATGGTGCTGCAAAACTTATGAAGATGAGAGAAAAGATGAAGTCTAAAAGCCCCTACGGTGCTGAAGAAGAAGTTATCCATGCCTGGGCTCGTCATGAGAAGAGCAGGCAAAAGCGCTGCAGGATATGCACGAAGAACTTAGGCTAGAGGAAGGACACTGTGTATTATTGTCCAGGATGCCCAGGGGAGCCAGGTTTATGCTCATTAGACCACTCCAAAGAGTGGCATTCGATGCAGTCACCAGAAGATCCACAACCAGGACCAAGTGGCACTCGCTTGAGAAAGGACAAGAAATTAGGCGAGTTGAAAAATCATGCCTATTTTTTTTTTTTTTTTCCCTATCACTTTCTCCTTCCCCGGAATAGGGCTCCGAGCGATACCGGGTAACCAAAAGCGATGGCACTTGAGTACCGCAATGGTCCATCGGAAAGCTCATGTACCTTTCTGTAAATATATAAATGCATACATATATATATATATGTGTGTGTGTGTGTATGTATAGGAACATATATACAAACACAGGAACACATACATAGAGTATATAATACACAATAGCATTTATAAATCACGGATATATATACACAGACAGTTTCCAATTGAACACCCATGCATACATATATGTACTGTATATACAAATGCATGCATATATATATATATATATATACACATACACTTTCATATATATACATTATAATCAATGAAGAAAAGCATACTCTGATTGTGATATTTGATTTCCAGGTTTATCTGGTATAGCGTATGGTGAAGCGGTTGCATAGTCTGGGCGTGAAGGGGTTAAGTGTGGACTTACTGCCTTTCTCTCAGCATGTTTTGCTTCGAGCTGATTACTGCAAGTAGCACTTCTCGTGCTTATGGTGATATTGATCATGTCCTCACCTCCTACTCTTGTATGCAACTGGACCTCTTAGGTGTTGTGGGTGGGGTTATTTTCAGTGGTGTCTCTTGCACCATATGTTTATAAGATGAGCTTAGATATTCTACCTGAATTTCCTTAAAGCCAATTTGTGCTCTCACCATAGCTGATTCTTCTTGCCTGTTTCATTATACATTTGTTCCTACTTAATGTAACTTTTATGCCATCATTGGTTTTTTTGTTCTTCAAGCCATTGCTTGTTATGTTTTGAAAAGGTTTTTTAAATCTGTTAGTGTATCATTGTATTCAATGTTTTTTTTTATAAACATAAAATATGTATGTATTCAAATGACTAAATGTATATACATTTACACTTGACATATTGAACTTTAATCCTGCTACAGCATTTCAGTTTTGTAGTATGTTTGAAGCTAAAAATTTTAGGAGATAGAATTAGTATTTTTATTTTCATTATTTGTCTTGGGGTCTGGCAGGCTTAAAATTTCACAACAATTTTGAGGTCTTCTGATAGATAGTCCCCTCCGTTCTGGTCATCATTCCTTCAGATGGTTGTCCTTGGGTTAGACATCTGCCTCCCTTTAGCAGTGAAGCTGGCTTTTTGGAGGTGACAAGGCCCCATGGAACTTTTTTTTTTCCCTCCTCCATGCAGGCTCTTTTTTCATTGGGCAACTGCTTGCCTGTATGTCTTCATGACTCTCTTGGTCAATTCCATGGCCTTTCATAATTGACTTGGGGTTTTCTGTGGTTACAATATTATGACTTGTGATCTTTTGAGTCCTTTCGGGTAGCCATTGGATCAGCTGTACTGTATTCATCAGTGTCAATCTTTAACCTAGTTTGTGGTCCTGGCTTTCCTCTCATTGGCACTCATTTCCTGGTCAGCATTGCTGTATCCTGGCACTGCTGTGGAAGCAGTCCTCCTTTGCTCTGGGTAAGTTTTGCCCTTTCTTCCCCAGCACCAGTGGCTCTCTCTCATCATCTTGTGTTTCTTGATTTTCTTGTCACTGGATGCCTGAGGTAGTCTGGTGTCTGGTCTCATATCTATAGGTACAATGAAACCCACCATCCCCTTTGCTTTCTGCAAGGACATGCTGATTATATGTTAGTTTTAGAAGTTAATCATTACTATTTTATTTTCTGCATTAGTGAAATATGGGCATTACAAAATGTATAAAAAGCACATGTTTAATTTTATAAGACTTTTTATAGCAGAGCATTCTTTATGTTTAAAAGTATCTGTCCTTGTTGTGATGTCATAGGACGAAAATGGCGGGAGGGAGCAAAAGGTAAACAAATGCAGGCAGGAGTGTTGAATAGTGTGGTGTGGTAGAGAGAGCTCTCTGATAGTTGGGTTGTTAATTTTGGATTTTGAGTCTGTTTTGTGGTTTTTGTAGTCATAAGCTGGATTATATAATAAAAGAAGAACAACATGAACAGAAGGGTGGATTGCATAATTGTAGCCTTTTTTGGGGTTAGGCTAGAAAAACTTTCAAGTGATGGCAGAGCGTGGTTGGTTAAAAATGAACGGATCTGATGGTAAACTTTGCGAGATGAAATGGAGAAGAGACTGCCCAAGATTTAGCAGAACACAGGGCGATTAAAAAGGATGGAGAGGACAAGTCGAAGATTGGCTTGTGGTGTGTGGAGAAGTGAAATATCCGGGGATAGAGATAAGAATGAGCTTAAGAGGAAAAGCCTTAAAAGTACAGAAGGAATAGATAGAGATGAACTCAAGGATAAAGAGGGTTCACAGATAACCTATCCAAACTAGATGAAATGCATCTAAAAGATATGTTTATGGAAAATTACAGTACAGTGAAAAACTATTTTAAAATAGAAAGAGAATGTAGTGAAAAGATGAGTTTTTATAATTAGGTATGAAAAGGCAGAGTCAGAGTGTAGTAGAGCAACAAGTAAAAGCATGCTTGAAGGGAAGCAAAAGGTTTACATGTACTAGAACAAGCGAATCTCACAGAAAATAAAAAACAAATGTTATTAGCAGCTTGTGGTCAAGAAAAGTTGGAATATAAAACTGTGTCACAGATAATTTGAAAAGAATATTTGAGGGATTAGGGAATAAAGAGGAAGGGGAATGGTTGGGATCAGAAGGTTATGAGAATTTTGGGAAAGGGAGGGAAAACCAAAAATATCGGGGAAAAGTGAATCGAGGTAGAGGTGGAAGAAAACCCTATAAATAGAGAAGAGAAAGTAACGCTGTGTGTAATATGCAAATCGGAATGGCATTGGGCTAGAAATTGTTCTCAGAATTTTAAAAATATGAAGAAATCAGAAACTGTTATGAAGAAATCAGAAACTGGACAAAAAGAAGAAAAAGTTTATGTAGGAGAAGTTAGTAAAATAGAGGAAGAATCTTGGGAAGAGGTTGATGCAATTTTAGACACAGGATGTGAGTCAACAGTTTGTTGGGAATTGTGACTAGCATGCATTGTCGTGGGTTTGAATCAGGTAGAGTTGAGGAGAATGAATGATACTAAGAAAGAGTCTAATAAAGTATTTAATTTCGGTGAGTCATCATACAAGTCGAAAGGAGTAATGGAAATACTAGTGACACTGAAAAACAAAAAGTTTTATTTGAAGACAGAAATTTTGCAGGGTAATGCACCATGGTTAACAGGTAAGAAAATCATAAGTAAAATGGGTTTGGCTATAAATTTAAAAGTCTAAGGGAAATTACAGGTGCAATGATGTAGTTACATCTACAATTTGGTCAGGGAAGTGGAGATAAAAAATGAAAGCTAACAGAAGAAGCACAGTGGAGTGATGGCTTAAAAGAGAAAGAAAAAGAGGAAACAAAAAGTTACTATAGCCGATTCACTTAAGGTAGATTCTTGGGCCTAAGAGACGTTTGTTTGGCAACCTCTGATTGGCTGGTACCGGGAGGTCTGCAGCTCGCTCACTGTTTCACTTTAAAGTTTGTAGCTCAGAAAACTTGCAATATGTTTATATTTCTTCATTTATCTCATGTTTTACACAAGATAGGAAAGTTCTGATCATACCATAGGATTCATTATTAATTGTACCACTAAATCATGATTTTCTGAAACCAGTAAGATAAAACACAAAGGAATTACAACGAGTAGAAGTAAAGAGAGAAGCATTTCATTCTTTATACCTGTTTTTACATATCGTCAGATTTTGCATCATTGATGAGATCAAGATAAAATAAAACTAGTGTTTTCATACAATTTAATGGGAGAAGAAAGTTCAAGTCCTGCAAGCAAAGGTATGGAAGAAAGCATAGTAAGGGATACACTGAATGCAATGCATAAGCCCAGGGAAGTATTTATCAAAAATGAGTCTTGTAATAAAATAAGGATTGCTTTAAACAAAAATGTCAGGGAACATAAATCTGAAGAAGCAGTAGTGGGAGACTATTCTATAAGAGAGAAAATGAAAATGAATGGAGAGGACCTGCTCAGGTAGTGGGAGTATCGGGTGTTACTAGGATTCAAAGACTATCACCAGAAAAAGGAAAGATACCTAAAATAGACAAAACACACACTGTAAAGGATGAATCCCTTGCATCAAAGGAAGGGAATGTAGATGGGCAGGAAGGAAATGAGATGATAATGGGCTGGAGAAGGAATGCAGATATAGAAGAGACTATAAAAAGAGATTTGGCAGAGGAAACACTGGAAGATGAAGGGGAAAGTGAGGTAATAACAGATGAATTAATAGAAGAGATACCCAAATTCAAAAAGGGAAATAGAGTTAGAGCTATAAACAAAAATACAGGACAAGTACAAGAATGCACTATATTAAGTCTTGCAGGAAAAAGATCAAGCAAATCTTGGGCTGATTCGTACAATTTAGAAGACTCACAGTCAGGTGAAGAGGGAAGGGTAACTTAAGAGATTATAGTCATGTAGAAAAAATTGAAGATGAAGAAGAGGTTTTGCTAGGATTTGAAAACAGAAGCATAACTGAAGCTAAAGAAAAAGAACTGCAAAGTTGGGGAAAAAACAAGGTATATGAGGAGGTAAATGACGGACAAAAAGCTATATCTACAAGATGGATAGTAACTGAAAAAGTAAAAGGGGGGAAAGGATATGTAAAGGAAGATTTGCAGCTAGAGGTTTTGAAGAAGAAATGGCCGAATGGGAAAAAGATGCCCCTACATGCAATGCCGAAATTTTAAAATTTTGTATGACAGTAATAAAACTGAGAGATCGGAATTGTTATACATTAGATGTAAAAACTGCATAATATCTACAAGGTGACGAAATACAACGAGAGGTATATTTAAAACCACCTAGTGAAGATGGTTGGAGTGGATTATGGAAATGGAAGAAAACTGTTTATGGGCTCAAGGATGCAGCAAAGTGGTAAGGTCGTACAAGTGGTGGAGGAGCTTTAAAGGTGAGGGAAGTAGATTAGAACCTAATATATTCTTTTGGAGGAAAGACAATAAATTGAATGGTTGATTTTTACTATGGAGGAAGTGAAGGCTCTTTAAAGGAAACAATTGGGAAATTGCAAGTAGGAAAACAAGAAAGTAAAAGTTTTAAGTATATAGGATTAATAATAGTAGAGCATAAGGAAAATGGAATTTGCCTTAATCAGTGGCAAATTCTGTAAGAGAACGAGAAGCTAGAAGATTTACAGGTAGTAGTATTAGGACAAAAGGAGTTAACAGAATATAGATCAGTGGTAGGACAATTGAATTGGGTATCGCTACATTCCATGCCAGAAATATCATATGATGTTAGTGAATTAAGTCAAGCTTTTAAAGAAGGAACGATTCAAGATATGAAAAAGCTGATTAAAATGTGAGAAAAACTAAGAGCTTAATGGGAGAAGTGAAAATAAAGTGAGTTAGAAGAAGAAAAGATTTACTGGGAAGCCTACGCAGATGCTTCATTTGGGAATACTGATGATGGTCATACACAATTAGGTTATGTGATATCTTTGACAGATGGTAAGAGGAGAAGTTTCATATGGTGGAAATCCAGAAGAGTAGCAAACTCCACCATTGAAGCAGAAGCTCTTTGAGTGTGGGGGAGGCCATAGAAGAATTGATATAATTCAAACATTTGTGGGAAGAGATGGTAGGAGGGAGAAAATTAGAAGCATTGGTTAAAACTGATAGTAAAACCCTAATGACTGCAATAAAGTCAAGTACTGGAGTAAGTGGTAAGAGATTAAAAATTGATATTGCAGCAATAAGAGAAACAATAGAATCTGGAGAATAAAGGAGGTGATGGATAAAAGGAAAGCATCAAATAGCTGATGTATTGACTAAAGCTGGAGTTTCAGGGGAAAGTATTAGAAATTACGTAGAGGGTAAATAATTGGAGAATAATGGAGATTAGAGGGGATTAGGATAAGAAGAGGTTGGAGGGGAGGGAGAAGGAGATAAATGTGATTATATGTTAGTTTTAAAAGTTAATCATTATCATTTTATTTTCTGCATTAGTGAAATGGTATGGGCATTACAAAATGTATAAGCACATTTAATTTTATAAGATGTTTTTATAGCAAAGCATTCTTTATGTTTAAAAGTATCTGTCCTTGTTGTGATGTCATAGGACAAAAATGGCAGGAGGGAACAAAAGGTAAACAAATGCAGGTGGGAGTGTTGAATAGTGTGGTATGGTAGAGAGAGCTCTCTGATGGTTAGGTTGTTAATTTTGGGTTGTAAGTCTGTTTGGTTTTTGTAGTCATAAGCTGGATTATATAATAGAAGAACAACGTGAACAGGTGGGTGGATTGCATAATTGTATCATTTTTGGATGGGTTAGGCTAGAAAAACTTTCACATGCTTCCACATTACCTTCATTCTCGTTAAAAGTCTTCACTGCATTGGGTGGGTCCTTTGTTCCCATGCTGAATCCTGGATTTGGTTTGTGTATGTTCTTTGGAGGTTTTTGACTCTCCACTCTCCAGTGGCATTCTGGTACTTTGCCCAGTGCTTTTTCTCCTTATCCAGATATTTAATGGGTACTGTTTTTTTTGGTAGGGTCTGCAGTTTTTCCTACAAGTTTCATTGGTAATGTGATGATCCCTAGGTCTGCTGTCCAGATTAAGTCATGCCTGTCACCATTGGTGGGTAATTGCTGGAGCCTGTTGCATGGAGTCTCTTGGTGCCCAGTTCTCCCCATACTTTCAGTCACCTTGATTTAAGAACAGGAAGCCCAGCTAGTGAGTGAAGGGTTCATAGGGTCAGGGTTCAGAAGCAAGTTCGATGGCACTTCTCTCTTTAGCCCCAGGTGTCTTTTGTCGTCTTTGAATGCTACTAGCTTATCCGGAAGTTGGTGTTAAAGTTGCTACCTCAATCTCTTTTTCAAGAAGTTCAGATGGATCATGGTTGGATTTGTTCTGTACACTGGTAGTGGGGGCCTTCCCTCTGGTGAGAGGTCCTGTTTCACTTTTGTCCCTCAGTTGTTTTGTGGTTTTCATATGTGAGACTGAACCCACTACAGGTGCCCCAAGATCTTCAGTCAGGATGTGTCTACTTGGTCATTTGAAAAGATCTGTCATTGTGCCTTTAAATGCTGGTGTTCCGTGTTGTCTTGTGTGACTGGCATCAGATGTTGAAACGGTTATGCTTTGAGACTGGTTGGGCCAGGACCCCTACATTTTATCTGTTCAGTCCTTTCAGAGACCTTTTTTTGAGTTATGAATGATTTGCCACTCTTTTCTTTGTGTAGACCCCTGTACTGCTTGTCTTCAGCTTAGCCACATCATTTAAAGGGATGACTGATGGCTTTCCAATTTTTTACTTCAGTAGTCTGTACCTAGAGTTCCAGTGGATCACCAAGTTGGGACCTGGACCTCGGTTGTGAGCTGCCTCACTAGGTGACTCTACAAGTCTGTTAGATGTATCTCTTCTTGGGCTGCTCTAACCTATAACCCTCCATTAAGTTTTTCCCCTCTGTTGCTGGTCTTTTTTTGGTCTCGTTATCTCGGGGTTGGTAGCCAGACTGACTGTGACCTGTAGAATGGTTTCCCTTTTTGCTCTTCATGCACTACAACCTTCCCTGGATCAGGAGTCACATCTGGCATGAGTTTACCCCTTAACTGCTTCAGTATATTTGCCACTGAATTCAGCTTTAATGGAGAATATTACATCTTGGCTACTGAGGTTATAACTTGGACTTACACTTTAGCAAGTGGGGGGCCTTACCTCATTGAGGATTAGGGCCCTGGACATTATTGCTGTTTCATTTTCAAAATTGTTTCCAAGTTCTAGGAGCGCTAAGACCACCAGAGTTCTCTGAGGTCAGATGACGAGACCAAATCTGAAGAATCCCTAAGGATTGCATCTCTTTTTCAGTACTTCACAGCTTCGTCTTCATTCATTTCCAGACCAATATTCTGTGGAAAGATGAGAAATTATTATATATCTGTAAGAAATAAAGTGTATATAACTCATTTGCAAACTTGCAGTGTAATTACTATTTTATTCACATTGTTATTTTACCTGGAATACATCAGGTTGAAAATTATATAAAATATAATTTTTATAGTAGAAATTAGACTATTATTAATTTTAATTGTGGTTTGTCAGTTTTGTTGAAGAGGTAGTTTATTCATTGTTTGCCTTGTTCAGCTTCATGCTGTATGGTAATATTAATTACAAAACTCATGGAGATCAAATGAGTTCTCCGAGTTTAGTAGTCATTGTGGGTATTCCATTGTTTATGTTAAGTGTGGTACATTTAAATCAACTAGTAATATTCAGAAATGCAATTGCTTTCCTTTTATTCAAGTTAACTGCAAATCAAAATTTGCTGCACCTGCATAAATATTGAATTAAAAAACTTTAAATTTTTGTTTTTATTTTCAGAGCTTTGCACCTGACCACATACATAGATATAGTGATTTGCTGTTGGGGTGTTTTTTCCCAACAGGCCATGATGCAATTAAAACTTGGACAGTTTAGGTATGGTGTTTACAGTGTAGAAAGTGTGTATCTATTGACCATGATATTAAAACTACGTACTAGGTTAATGATTCCTTCCTTTAATTTCTTATACTGTTGTCTTAACCATCCCTCTTTTTCTTGCCTATAACCTCATATGCATTCACACTTGATAATTAGCAAATTCACTTGCCTTAATTTTATTTTTTGTAGATATGCCTACAGTCATCCTTCCTCCTACCATTTTATTCATCTATTTCAGACCTTTTCTTTTCATTTCTCTTTATACCTAAATTCTTTTGCACTTAGTAAATGTTATTATCTAAATATTTACAGAAAGGCATTACACACAGCAGGCAAAATTCAATGAGAAAACCTCTGTTATACCTGAAGCAATGAGATTTAATGATTCCAAATAATTAGGTTCAGAAATAGCTATGACGATGAGGCCCATTACAGGAATTTATTTATATTTTTCAGGAAAAAAACTAAATGTGATGTTCTCACAGAATATAAAGTGTTACACACAAACTCATTAATTATAAGTAGCCTTATTCTCTGCATCCGCTTCCGGTCTGTGTCAACTTGTTAAATCCTGAACAACAGATGTGCATGCCCAGACCATTTTTCCTCATCCCTTCAACTGTAATTCTAAAAAATTAAGCATCTCCTGTCATATGATGTTGTGGGTTTGTATGTTAGGAAAAATACAAATTTGCATTTTAATTAATTTTTGTGTGTGTGTGTGTAATAATGGAATCCATCAAGCAGTGGGTCTCCTGAGTAATCAGCCCACAGGTTTTTAATTTTTAACCCAAAGATCACGGTATTCACGGGGGATGCGTACCACTAACCCCCTTGAATACTTAAAACCCCTCAAAAAATGCTTATAACTGCCTTTCTGGGTCGACCTGTGTCAGCCAGTGAAATTGGTTCCAATTAGCACATTTCTAGGTTTAAGACTGCTATATATACCAGAGAAAAAAGCTATGTAGGATGCTGGAGTTACTACCTCCAGTTCAAACATCTCATACAGATGTCGGTATATACTGGGGGTGAGCTATTACGCTTCCACAGGCCTTCGTCCAATAGACTTCTCAATTCTCAAAGACCCAAATTGATGAGCGTTACAAACTTGTAACTCGAATACTCACCCGACCGCCAAGTAGGCGTCATCACGAGACTGACACGTCATTCCAATTTTAGCAGCGATCGTGTTCTGTTCTGTTCTGTGTACGATCGTAATTTCTTTTTGGCAGCTCATCATGTCTTCCACCGAGGTTTTATCACCATCTAAGTTGAGTACTAATTCTGGTTGGATTGTTGGTCTTAGAGGCAATTTAATTTGTTTTTATCTTACGATTTTTCGTTTTAAGTGTTTTGCAGCGCTGCCCCATATGCAGCGTATGCTCCATGTTTGCCTCTTACATTTTGATCTTCAGTCTCAACATTTTTTATATTATTTTGTTTGTTTTTCTCCTTGTTTTTGTTGACTCCATATAATTTGGAGTCTGTGGAGAAAATGTATTTTACTTTGCATCGAGTGCTGGTTGGGGACGAGATTGTGTTTTTGCCTATCCATTATCATTTAGGCCGTGGGTCTCCCATTTTCTGACAATAGAATTTGGGTCCCTTTTATCAGTTCTCTTCCCCTCCAGTTTTTAATATGTTCTCCTTGGTGTGAAGTATTTATTTATGATGTTAGCTGTTTTCTACAAGGCAGGATGACTTTTATATTTTTAGATTAAGTTTCGCATTCGTTTTGGCGTTCTGGCGGCCATCTTGGGATACACACGATATCCTTATGCCCGATGCTTCGGCCTGTTTTGGCCTGTCTTTTCACCAATTCGTTTATGCTTTTATATATGTGTTTTATATGTTGTCCTTTTTCAAATGTTTTTATTGAATTGTTATCTTAGATATAGTTTTTTAGCCTTAGGCTAGACGTGCTGTTCTCTTACACGGTGTTAGGCTACCTTTATCTCCCGTTCAGCCTTTAGGCTGGGGAGGTTAGGTTTGCCTTGTTTACGAGTGCCTGTAGAGTGAGGAATCCTCACTTTCCTCCCTCCCTGCTTGTTCTAGTCTTATGTGGCTGGCTGAACTAGGACCTTGATCCTTCTCTCCCCATTTCAGTGGCGTACCCCACTGGCCCCCTGTCTAGTCCAAAGCTTGGGTGTTGGAATGTAGGCTACGGTCTCTTTCTCTCTCGTGTATGCAGTTCAGTTTTCGTCATATGATTAGTGACGTCACCTGTGCGTTTCCCCTGTATGGGGGGGGGTAGCCGCTCATCGTTGTTCGGTTTCCCCCCTCCCCTGGGTGGTATAGTCAGCATCTGGAGAGTGCTGCCCACTCGACCAGTTGTCGTTCCACCAGGTTTATATCACTACCTCCCTCTTTTTCTTCCGGGCGGTGCTTCGTAGACTTGCTTCCAATGTCTATCCAGTTGGCAGCTTGTGTGTCGAACATTGTCCCGCGTATGCATGATAACATTCGGGGTTTTTATTATTATTTTCATCTCCGCCGGTCTAGTCCTGTTTTTCGTTGTTCTATCACTATGGTGAACCGCGGTTGTTGGAGAGGTATTTCCTTTCACCCTCCGCCATGGGAACTCCGTTCCCATAAATGTATATACAACGAAATCAGTGACTGGCAGCGGAGCATTACATACCCTACGGCGGAATATTATAACGTTTCCGCTTATTTTGATTTAAAAAAAAAACATTTGTCCCTTTTTTGCCTTGTACTAATTTTACGTTATTAACAATCCCTCTCGCCGCCGGTCTTATTCCGGCGGCGCCTACTCTTATGGTACTCATTTACCATCTTCCTACTTACAGATGGTACATTGTGAAGAACCTGGGTGCTCAGCCATTCTCCATCAATCGTTCAGTCACGAAGTGTGCCGCTCTCACTCTGGCTGTGCGGTTCATGTTGGAGATGGAATTGTTTGGCACCCAGAAGGGTGCGAGATTTGTTATGCCCTTTACGGACTGGCGTCCGATGAATCAGTAAGTGTCGAGAGTCGACTAAATTGTAGTCTCTTTCGATTATATTACCTCTTATAGCTCTTCCTTTCAGGAGGGATTTTTTATTAACTCCGCCTTCTCTCCCAGGCTGAACCTGTAATCCGCTCCACTGCACTGAACCTGTAATCCACTCCGCTGCACTGTCGTCTTTGAAGTCCTGGGTCGGCGGATTCGGGAGGAATGTGACAGCTGGTAAACCGTACATCCTTTCAGAGGAGATTTGTAGTCTCCTTTACCCTGGTGCCCGGATTTCCGCCGCCTTACCAAAGGACTTAGCTGCGCCGATCATTGAAAAGATTCGGCTGGATACACAATCCTCCCAAGACGATGCCCTGTGCGGAGAAGTAGCGGAAGAGGTGGCGGCTATTAATTTACATTCAGAACCCATGATTGTCGAAGCTGACATCCATCAGGTTGAAGGTAGGGTGGTAAGTGAGACAGGCAGGGTTGGTTTGTGTGTTCCATCTCTTAATTCACCTTCTTCTTCATCCTCTTCTTTCCAGGGTTTCCGGAATCCAGCCAACCTTGGGGACAGATCTCAATCTGTCAGGCCCAAGGTTTATAAAACACAGAAAAAGAAAGATTCTTCAAAACCTTCTAAATCTCAAAGGCTTCCCTCTCTGTCATCTCCGGTTCCCAAACCAGTATCACCAATAGTTAAGGCTGCTCCCCCTCATAAGGGGTCGAGATCCAGAATTTCGAAGGCTAAGTCTCTGCCTGACTTTGATTCTGAGGCCTTCATAAATCGCTTGATGGAGAAGATCGACTCTAAAGCTGACACTAAGCTTGGTGATATTGCTTCAAGCCTGAAGTCTTCCGAAGAGTCTATGCAATCTTTGACGGAGAAGGTGGAAGCCCAAGAAAGTCTGATTTCCGGGTTCATCCAGTCCAGAGCAACGCCCCAGTCCCATGTTGTCCCGGATGCCTCCAGACTACCTCCCTTTACATGCTCCCTTACATACTGACACCTTGACCATCGAAGGTTTAGGCACCCGTCGCTTGGAGGAACTGGAGTTCTTCCCGCCCGACTTAGTTCCCCCCTATCCAGGTTTCGCCAGGCTAACGGAAGAAGCCTGGGTTAGGTCTGACAAGGTCCCTAAGGAGACGGTTATCTTCCCAAAGGATCAAGCTCAATCTACTCTGTTGCGCGCTCTCAATAGTTGGGAGTGCGAAAACACTAAGCTCACTCCTTTTAAAGGGTCTTTCACGATGTTCTCTACTGGTGATGCCATTCCGACTCCTTGCACTACTAAAATTGCGGAGTTGACTTTCCAAGCGGGTTTAGATGGCAAGCCTGTGCCTCAGCTCCGGGAAACGGAATCCACCTCTCTCCTTTTTCCCAGAGACTCAGAGTGTTGGTTGGGAGCTCCGGCGACTTTTACAGTAGGGAAGCTTGATCCTGAGTGTGCCTCCGCCTTGTTCAGTGAGCATCTTCCTCGAATTCCGGAAGCTTTGCTCAAAACAGAATTTGAAACCAGGTGCAGGTTAGGTCGTTCCCTGCACGCAGTCGCTATGTCTGAAGTAACAGCTCTAGCCTATCATGACAAGCCCTTGTTTCAGGTGGTTACGAAGTCCTTTCTGGCTTCCTTCCAGTCAGATCTTTATGACTTTCTTGTAGCCAGACAAAATTGCAGAAAACACATCTTTACGGAGACCACTATCAGACATGAACCTAATAGGCTAATAAAAAGTTCTATCTGGGGACCTAATCTCTTTCTGGAGGATGAGGTCAATGCAGTTATGGCTGAAGCTACTAGAGCCAACCAAAGTCTTCGTTCTCGTTGGGACCTTCCTTTTAAGAGGAAGTTTTCCGAGACCTCTGGCCCTTAACCTAAAGGGAAGAGGTTTAGGAGGTTCCAGGGCTTTAAGAGACCTCAAGCCCCAACTGTGCGTGCTTCAGGCTGTTCCAGTTTCTCAGGTCGGGCAGCCCTCCACATCTAAGGCACAACCCCAACAGCAGTTCGTTTTGGTGCAGCCGAGTCAACATGCTTCCGCTACACCAACTTTCGTGACGTCCCCAGCTTTCAATGTTTCATTTGAAAGCTCGGGGACATTTCGAGGCTATAACAGATTTGCAAGAGGAAGCAGGGCTAGAGCTGCCTACAGAGGTAGAGCACCATCCAGGCCCCTCTCACGAGGAAGGGGAGGCCGCGGGACCAAAGGTAGCAGACCTTCCCCTAATCAATGAGACACCCCAGGTAGGAGGGAGATTGTACCTCTTCAGGGACCGTTGGGCCTTCAGTCCGTGGGCCCACAGCATAGTCTCGAAAGGACTGGGTTGGAGCTGGTGCAAGGGGCCTCCCCCACCAATCAGGTTCCTTCAACACCCTTCCCAGGACTTACAGGACTTTGCAGAAGAATGCAATAAGGAAAGTCAGACACTTGAAATTTCAAGGCCGTCTGTTCAGTGTTCCGAAGAAGGACTCAGACAAGCTGAGAGTAATTCTGGACCTGTCCCGCCTCAATTCATTCATTCAATGTGACAAATTCCGCATGCTTACAATCTCACAGGTACGGACCCTACTTCCTCGTGGGGCCGTCACCACCTCTATAGATCTTACAGACGCTTATTATCACGTCCCTATTGCAAGAAACTTCTCCCCTTACCTGGGATTCAGACTAGGAAAACAAGCCTACTCCTTCAGGGTCATGCCATTGGGTTCAACACCGCACACTCGAATTTTTACCAAACTGGCAGAGACAGTCGTTCAAGAGCTGCGGTCCCAAGGGATCATGTTGGCTGCGTATCTGGACGATTGGATCACTTGGGCACCCAGTGCCAAAGAGTGTCAAAGAGCAGCCAATATAGTTATCAATTTTTTGGAATACCTCTGTTTCCAAATAAACAGGAAGAAATCAAGCTTAGTCCCAGCAGCTCAATTCCAGTGGCTAGGGATTCATTGAAATACGCAGCGCTTAAAGACGCCAAAATTGACCCTCTTAATATATTATTTATTGAGTCGGATAAAAGAGAATCTACCCTCAGGCAGTATGACTTGGCAGTTAAGAAATTAGCCTTGTTTCTGAGAGAATCAAATGCTCATGAGATGACCACGGACCTAGCAATCTCTTTCTTTTGGTCATTATTTGAGAAGGGTCTGGCTTCTAGTACCGTTACTACAACTAAACTTGCTTTAAAAAGAATATTTTTACATGGCTTTAATATTAATCTTTCAGACTCATATTTTTCATCTATTTCTAGAGCATGTGCGCGCCTTAGACCAGCAACCCGTCCACACACGGTCTCCTGGTACTTAAATGATGTTCTTAGGTTGGCATCAGACACTGATAATCTTTCATGTTCATATCCGAGTCTGCTAAGGAAAACTCTGTTCTTAGTAAGTCTAGCCTCAGGGGCTAGAATTTCTGAACTGTCTGCTCTTTCTAGAGAATCTAATCATGTTGATTTCCTCCCGTCAGGTGAAGTTCTGTTATCCCCAGATCCTAGTTTTTTAGCAAAGAACAAAGACCCGCAGAATAGGTGGTCTCCTCGGAAGATTGTCCCTCTTCCACAAGATTTATCTCTTTGCCCAGTCAATACTTTAAGGGCTTACTTAGATAGGACCTCTAATAGAACTTCGGGTCCCCTTTTTGTTAGGGAAGGGGGGGCAATATCTCACTCAAAGCCATCAGACAACAAATTCTTTATTTCATTAAGCAAGCAAATCCGGAATCGGTACCTAAGGTCCATGGTGTTCGTGCAGTGGCCACTTCCACTAACTTTTTTCATTATATGAATTTTGATGAACTTAAGAAATACACGGGTTGGAAATCACCAAAAGTATTTAAATGCCACTATCTTAAGTCTTTAGAGGCCCTTAAATTTTCCACAGTTGCAGTGGGTGGTGTGGTCCCCCCCTGGTCCAACTCAAGTTTAGTTTATATGAATTTAATCCCTGACCCCCTGTCTCACCTGCTTGCCCTGCGTCTTCCATTGGGTCAGTTCTGCCCCTTAGCTTAGCCCATTTATTTCCACGATGCCTCATTGTCATTTATTTTGTTAGCCTTAAGTATACTAGTTGGATTAATATCTAGTATTCAAAAATTTTTATCTGAGTACCTCAAAATTTTACTGTGTATTTATGAATTTTTTACCTGTGTGCCTCTGAATCCTATTTTTGTGATAATGTTTGAATTGTCTGTATTAAAACACAGTGAAGTTTTCTTTAAATGTTTTATTTTAGCTCCGTTTGTGTACTCTCTGAGGCGGGCCACCAAGCTCTCGTATAGTTAATTCTCTGTTACTATTTCACTGGCTGACACAGGTCGACCCAGAAAAGGGATTTTGACACTGTGTCACCCAGTGACCCACCCCTCGTTTTCCCCCAGGTGAAATACTCAGCTTGGTAGGGGCTAAATTTGGAATGACGTGTCAGTCTCGTGATGACGCCTACTTGGCGGTCGGGTGAGTATTCCGAGTTACAAGTTTGTAACGCCTCATCCAATTTGGGTCTTTGAGAATTGAGAAGTCTATTGGACGAAGGCCTGTGGAAGCGTAATAGCTCACCCCCGGTATATACCGACATCTGTATGAGATGTTCGAACTGGAGGTAGTAACTCCAGCATCCTACATAGCTTTTTTCTCTGGTATATACTGTATAGCATACCAGATACTGTATAGCAGTCTTAAACCTAGAAATGTGCTAATTGGAACCAATTTCACTGGGTGACACAGGTCTTCCCCCAGAAACAGAATTTTCCTTTGTCAAAATCCCTTATTTGGATAGTTCAAAACATAAAAAAAATCCCCCAAAAATGCATATACCTGAATATTTTAATATTTTATCACAAAAAGTGCATTCAGTCATGAAAATATGAGAATCCAGTAATTTGTAAATATTTCTTTATGCAAAATACTGTGAATATGTGAAATTTTCCATGAATAATGTGTATTATGTGTTCCACAGAGAAATCCGTGAGTAGGTGAAGCCGCAAATGTAGAACCACGAATAGGTGAGGGTCCACAGTATATATAAAATTCCATGAAATTTACCTGCTTCAGTATTCAGAATCCCTTCGAAATCAGTTGGTTCTCTATGTAACTGCATACAGTAACTTGATTTCCTCAGTACAATACAAATGCAGTTGTATGAAGTAACTAAATAGCTTTGATAGCAAAGCTGCTGTTTGTTGTTATCTTTATTACTCTTAGTTACTTAACCTACCCCCTGAGTCAGGCTCACAACTCACAGGGCTGGACTGAGGAGTTTTCTTCAATGGTAAAATTAAAATTTTACTCAAGAAAATTGGGTAACTTTAAAAAACTTAAAATTTTATCATTCAACAAGACCAAAAAGTGTGGCAAAATTTCCATATTGATTTGTTTTGCTGTTTGTTAAAATTTGGGCAGTCACTTGTTTAACTGTTAGTATTGACATGCAATTAGGAAATTCATGCTTTAGTATTGGTACAAACCATTGCTTTTTGAATAATTCACTGATTTCTGGAGGTCAACCTGAAATTCTTGTTTCCAAATTACCTTTTTTAATTGGTTGACTATGGGAAAAATGCTCCCTTTGGGAGCATTTTATCCCATTTGCCTTTCCATATTTTCTGTCAAGTAGTCTTCTGCAAACTGGAGTCTTTCTAGATTTACTTTTATATTCCCCCTTATCTACTCAGTTTTTTATACTATTTTTTGTTGTTTTGATTTTTCCACAGTGTGAGGCATAAGTTGGCACAATTCAGACCAAGTCTGTGGCTATGTTAGGGACAGGTTAATAGCAAAACATTTGTAGATCAAGGTTAACTGACATATATACCACCACATTCTGCTCTTATGGATAGTAAGAAAAGAATCAGTACAGTGCCCAGTGATCCCATGTTGATGGAAGGTAACTCAAACTGTTATCCATACAGAGGCCCCCATATTTTCTTTTCTCCCTCCTCTGTTCTTTGTAAAGTCAAATGGTGACATCACGTGAGAGCTGGTTCTCCTGCTACAAAGCCAACCATAAACTGGCAACAAGATGCAGAAAGTTATCTGACCCTTAGACCAAATCTATCAGGTGAATATACCTTTTGAATTAGTTAAAAAGAGCAACCACTATCATAATTAGGACAACTTACAAGAAGTAACATACTTCATTAGCCCCATTCCTTCAAATTCCTCTTCAGGTTAGATCCCTGGGATATAGGCACCCTTCTTTTAAGACAAAATTGGCACACAAAAATCAAAGATTGGTCTTTGAGCAATTGCAACTGTTGATGTTTTTGTCATGGGACAAGTTATGGTGACTAATTGCTCTGCAAATCTGTTGCGATCTATTTTGTTATATTCATTCACTGTAGTGTTGGATGTTTTACATTTTCTTACTGTGTATTATTTCCAACATTTATCCATTTTTTGAGGGCTTTCAAATTGAGATTCTTTGTTTTTGAACATAGTTGCATTGCACATATGCAATTTGCTTTAAGAGTTTTTGCTTCACCTTTCATTTGTGTAGTTCAGTTGTCAAATAAATTGAAGATTATATTTTTAAATTGTTCATTAATATAAGAGTGCATTTTATCTTGCATGAAACTCTTATGGCATCTGCATTGAGGATGCTGGTGGACTCAATTTCAGTTCTTTTTGTTGTTCATTGACTATCTTCATTAGCTTGATGATTTGTGGAGTTCATATGATTTACTTTTGCTCTTATTTCTGTAATGTCTGTTTCATATTCATTAGTTTTGTGTAGCAACCTCTTTACATCACCCCTCACTCACTTTATGACCAAAGTCATAGAAGACCAGGTAAGAGTATCAATTGAAAAGAGCAACACTGCCATATCCAGGACAACTTACACAAGTGACATGGTTCATTAGCCTCATTCCTTCAAATTCCCCTTCAGGTTAAATCCTTGATTTTTAATCTATTTTAATCTATTTTGTTATATTTACTGTAGTGTTGAATGTTTTACATTTTGTTACCATGTATTCTTTCAAACATTTATCCATTTTTTAAGGTGCTTCAAATTGAGATTCTTTGTTTTGGTACTTAGTTGCATTGCACAAATGCAATTTGCTTTGTAAGTTTCTGCTTCACTTTTCATTTGTGTAATTGTGTTATCAAATAAATTGAAGATTATATTTTTCAGTTGTTCATTGATATAAGAAAGTAAAATTATTCTTTCAAGAAACACTAATGGCATCCACATTGAGGATGCTGGTGGATTCAATCTCAGTTCCTTTAGTTGCTCATTAAACATCATGATGAGCTTGTTGAGTTCATATGATTTCCTTTTGCTGTATTTCTATCATGCCTCTTTCATATTCTTCATTGGTTGATGCGCTTTAGGTTGAAATAGCTAGTTTCTTATTCTGCAGTTTAAGATGAAAGTTATTTTCACTGTTT
The DNA here is from genome assembly GCF_040412425.1 of Macrobrachium rosenbergii. Taxonomy (NCBI): domain Eukaryota; kingdom Metazoa; phylum Arthropoda; class Malacostraca; order Decapoda; family Palaemonidae; genus Macrobrachium; species Macrobrachium rosenbergii. Next base: position 71,191,818 of record NC_089781.1, on the reverse strand, counting down.
ATTTGAGGCTGGAGTATGTTTTGTTTCTTCATCACTTGAAATTTTTTATTTCTCTCATCTTAAGGTTCCTCTTATTGGGGACAGTAATTTCTTATTTTACTTATAGAACTTACCTGGTAGTTACATATAGCTGTCGTCTCTGACGTCACGGCAAAATTTTAAATTTCGCGCTAGCGCTATAAACACCTAGGTGATCCCTCTACCAGCGCCCTCTATAGGTAACAAGGAACTATCCCAACAATGTTCTAGAACCCATTAAGTTTTCTGCCGAGAGACCGGCAACACGGTCTCGTTTTTTGGTTGAATTTTTTGTCTGCAAGTTATACTTAAGTATTTCTTTGTGGTTTTTTGCTAGCTAGCGCTTTGCAATTTGTGGTTGGAATTAATTCATTGTACAATATGTCTGATTCTGGATCTCAGTATAGATATTGTGCTTTAGGCTATAGGACTCGATTGCCCAAGGCGGCTATCGACCCCATTCAGTTTGCTCTTCATGTAGGGGTAAATTTTGTAATTCAGAGAATACATGTGAGGAATGTATGCATCTAACAACGGATGAATGGTCAGCCTTAGAGAAATATCTACGAAAGTTAGAAAAGGACAGAGTTAGGAAGGCTTCGCAGAGGTCATCATCTGCTAAGTCTGTAGGGCAGGTAATTCAATCTGTTAACCCCTCTCCTATTAACTCTCCTTTGTCCGACCCTGTTGATCCCAATCCTATCACCGTGTCAGAGTTAAAAGTCCAGATGGACACTAAATTTTCAGCAGTGCTTTCGGCCATCCAGACGATGGGCCAAGCCATTGAAAAGTTGGCTCCTCGAAGTGAAGTGTTAGTGGAGGAGGTGTCTGTTCGGCCCACTCGTTCTCCCAGGTCTAGACCTCTGTTGGACTCCCCTGGTTCAGGGAGAGGGCATGTCGAAAGCCAAAAGGAGGCGAGTGGGGCTTGCTCCCAACAGTCACCCCTCAAGTATTCCTGTTGTGCAATCCCAGGATGCTTCCACGCCATAGAAAAGGCGCTGCTGGGGATGTGTCTTCTAGTGGTGGTGATTCTTTGACTCCTCCTCAAGTGGGCGCTTCAAGCATTCTTCTCGCCCTCTCAAGAGGTCTCGCTCTGTCTCTCCTGCAGCGATTCCTAAGAAAAGATCGTTGACGGATCCACAAGCGGGCTGTAGCTTCTGGGAGGATCCTGAAGCTTTTTCCTCCTCCTCTTCAGTGGATCCGCCCCCTCGTCGGAAGGAACCTACGCGTACCATTGCTAGTAATAAGCGTGATTTCGTACCAGGAGCGTCTACATCTCGTCCAGCTTCATCGCAGATAGTGCCTCCTCCTACTACCGGTCAACAAGATCCCCGTTTTGTCGCTCAAGTTACGGACAAATTGACGGATCTTATTCAGTTCTTTTGTGGCGCTCGTGCTGCTTCGGGAGCACCTGTTGCGGAGGCGCTTCCTTTGAATGCGCCACAAGTCTTGGCGCAAGAGCCTCCCACTTCGCATGCACCAGTGAAGAGGCTCAACCAGGCGCTTCAGCATTCTTCTCTGGCTCCGGATACGCCACGTTCTGTTGGCGAGGCGCCACTTCAGCTTGGCGCGGCACCACACCTGGCGGATTCAGCGCCACATCGGCATGGTCGCAAGACTTTCGATTCCGTGCGACCTACGTTTCGTCAGGAAACAGTTCCTGCACACCAATTGTCTCCTGTGTCTTCTGAAGAAGAGGAAAATGAAGAAGATGTAGAAATGGAAGAGGACATTCCAGGAATCAAGGAGAAATCTTCTGGGTTACTAAGTTTTTCGTTGAGAACTTTGGGACTCTTTTTGCCTTCGACTCCGGCATCTCCCAGATCGCAGTTTAAGAGGGACAATGCCTCGGATCCAGCTCCTTTACACGCCTAGTATTGGCGATTTCAGCCAGGAAGGCTATCAAGAAGATTAATACCTGGCTCTCAGACAAGAGAGAGCAAGGCAAGAGTATGTTTTGTCTTCCACCCTCCAGATTGGCTCATCGCAGCCGCATGTGGTACAAGACTGGAGAACGTTTTTCCTTGGGTGTGTCTGCCTCCGCTCAAGGGGACTTCTCCGGTCTCGTGGATTCAAGTCGTCGCACAGCTCTTCAATCAGCGAAGATCTTCTTCACGCAGTCGGAGTTGGATCATCTTCTCAAGAGTATTTTCGCTGTTGTGGAGGTCATCAGTTTCCTAGATTGGTCAGTGGCGGCTCTGGCTAGGAAAGTCAAAGAATTCGGACTTTCGGATGCGCAGTTGACGGATTTCACTTCGGTAGACGACTGCATAGACAAGGGAGTATGCGATAGTGCCTTGGAGCTAACTTCGGTTTTTGCAACCGGAGTTCTGAAGAAACGACAACTCTGGTGCTCTTTTTTGGCGAAGGGTGTTTCCCGCAGCCAGAGGTCTGCTCTCCTCTTTGCCCCTTTGTCGAAGGACCACTTGTTTCCGAAGGAATTAGTTCGAGAGACTGCTGAAGCTCTCACACAAAAAGCAACACAGGACCTGTTGGCTCAGTCAGCAAAGAAACCGAAGAAGGCTACTCCTGTAGCAACTTCCGCCAAAACTTCGGTGTTTTCAGACACTTCCAAGACGTTCAAGGGCAAGTCTGCTTCTCGGCCCTTTTCCAAGTTCCATGGGAAAGGGAAATCCTCTACTCGACCTTCCAATTTTCAACAGAAGAAATGAGTGTGCTGTCCTCCACATAGCAGTAGGTGCCAGACTCCAGTCGTTCTCGGAGGCCTGGCAAAAGGTCACTCAAGATCCTTGACCTTACAGGTGATTCGGGAAGGGTACTCCATCCCATTCCAACAGAAGCCCCGTTGTCGGACGCCCAGTCACTTTTCAAGCGCACTCCAACGACTCTCAGAAGTTTTGCGCCTTCGAGAAGAAGTAGAAGCACTACTAAGGAAACAAGCCATCGAATTAGTGCCGACCCCATGCTCTCCGGGTTTTACAACCGCCTCTTTTAGTTTCAAGGCGTCGGGAGGTTGGAGGCCAGTTCTAGACGTGAGCACATTGAACTTTTTTGTAAAAAAGACGAAATTTTCGATGGAGACGACGGAGTCGGTGTTGGCATGTCTTCAACCTGGCGACCGGATGGTCTCGATAGACCTCCAGGATGCGTACTTCCATGTTCCAATCCATCAGGAATCAAGGAAGTTCCTGAGGTTTGTTTTCCAAGGCAAAGTATTCCAGTTCAGAGCTCTTTGTTTTGGACTGTGAACTGCACCTCAGGTGTTTACAAGAGTTCTGTCAACGGTGGCGAAGAATCTTCACTTGCAAGGAATAAGGATGTCAATGTATCTGGCCGACTGGCTTATGAAAGCACACTCCAAAGCCAAATGTGAGGAGGACCTAATAAAGACATTAACTCTGGCAAAGGAACTAGGTCTACTAGTCAATGTTCCGAAATCGTCCCTCTCACCATCACAACAGATAGTTTATTTGGGAGTGAGGATGGACTCTCTGGCTTTTCGGGCTTCTCCATCAATACGGAGAGTAGAGTCGTGTCTAAGCAAGATAGACGACTTTCTACATCTCGAGGTTTGCTCAGCCAACCAGTGGATGAGCTTGCTGGGGACTTTAGCCTCGATGGAGAAGTTCAGAAACTGGGGAGACTCAAGATGAGGCCTCTGCAGTTTTATCTACAAAGCCAATGGCCACGCAAAACCCATCCGGATTCCTTTCTTTTCAAGATCTCAGATCGGATCAAGAAGGAGCTGGTCTGGTGGAATTCAAAGAGAAAGACTAGAGGAGGGAATTCTCTTTATATCAAGAACCCAGACTCACACTCTTGTCAGACGCCGGATCAGGGGTGGGGAGCGACTTTAGACAACAAGGAATGTTGGGCCAGTGGCAGGAAGAACAGAAAGAACTGCACATAAATGTGAAAGAACTGAAAGCAGTACATCTAGCCTTGATGCAATTTCAACAAGAGGTAAAAGGCAAGGTAATTCTAGTTCAGTCGGACAACACGACAGCTCTTGCTTATATAAAAGCAAGGGGGCACTCATTCCTTCTCCCTGTATCAGACGACCAAGGAACTTTTAGAATGGTCGGAAGAGAACGAGGTCACGTTATTGACCAGGTTCATAAAAGGCGAGAGGAATGTAACAGCGGATCTCTTAAGCAGGAAGAATCAAGTCTTGCCCACGGAATGGACCTTACATCCGCAGGTTTGCAAACAGTTGTGGAATCTGTGGGGTTGTCCGCTAATAGACCTGTTTGCAACAGACAGAACAAAACGCCTCCCCGTATATTGCTCCCCAGATCCGGACGACAAGGCACTTTGGGTGGATGTAATGACAATGAGTTGGGATTGCCTGGAACTTTACGCTTTTCCACCTTTCAAAATTATCAGGAAGGTCCTGGAAAAGTTCAGGAACCACAAGAACACCAAGATGACACTAATTGTTCCATTCTGGCCATCGAGGGAGTGGTTCCCAGATCTTCTCCTTCTCGCAGATTTTCCGAGGATCCTTCCGTCGAGGAAAGATCTACTCAGACAGCCCCACTTCCTGAGGTTCCATCAGAACTTGTCCGCTCTACGGCTTGTCGCCTGCAGACTGTCGAGCGACTCCTCAGGAAGAGAGGCTTTTCAAAGGAGGTTGCAGCGCTATTGCGCGACCCAGAAGAAAGTCTTGGACGCAGTGTACCAGGCAAGATGGAGTCAGTTTAGAGACTGGTGCAATAGACATGGAGTTTCGTCTTCTAAAGCCTCTCTAAATCAAATAGCGAAGTTCTTGCTATCCCTTTATAAGGAAAAAAGGATTGTCTTTGAGCACAATTAAGGGGTATCGATCAATGCTTGCGCTGGTATTTAAGCACAGAGGTCTAGACATCTCGAACAATCAGGATCTAACGGATTTACTTAAGTCTTTTAATACCTCAAGACGAAAGTTCCTAAATAAATATCATGGAATTTGGACATCGTTCTTAAATGGATTTGTTCAGATCAATTGAAGCTTTGGCAAATGTCTCGTTGAGAAATTTGACTAAGAAAACTATTTTTCTAGTAGCACTCGCAACAGCCAGGAGGGTGAGTGAGGTTCATGCCTTGGACAAAACTATTGGTTTCGCTCAAGGAAAAGCTGTATGTTCTTCCTCTCTCAGGTTCTTAGCAAAGAACGAAGATGCGTCCAGACCATGGCCTAGGTCTTTCAGCATTAAGAGCCTTTCAGATCTTGTGGGAGAAGGAGAACAAGAGAGATTGTTGTGCCCGGTGAGAGCCTTAAAGTTCTATATTCACCGAACAAAGGGAATCAGGGGCTCTTCGGAGAACTTGTGGTGTTCTGTGAGAAACCCGACAAGACCACTTTCTAAGAATGCTCTTGCTTTCTTCTTAAGAGAAGTTATTTCGAAGCCCATGGAATTGTCAGGACTCAGACACGGGAATTCTGAAAGTGAGAGCACATGAGATCAGAGCTGTAGCTACATCTTTAGCTTTCAGGCTCAATCTCTCAGTGCAAAAGATTGTGAATTCTACGTTTTGGCGATGTAAGTCGGTCTTCGCATCGCATTACTTGTCAGAATTGAAGACAGATTTTGACAATGGCAGTACCTTAGGGCCTTAGTGGTTACTGACACGGTGGTGGGTGAGGGAGAAAGGGGCAATCATATCCGACTAACATTTTCTCCTTGATGTTGGAATTGGGTTTGGTTGCGTCGCCTGTAGGTACTATGTTTGATGGTTTAGGAGTACCTACAGTCTTTTTAATTTTGTGGTTGTAAGTTTTTAATTTTTAATATTATGGTGATAGAGGTGATCCCTTATTGTTAATTTGGTACTGCGCCCAGAGCAAGGGCATACTAAGTCTTGTCCATCACGGCGTTGTCCTCTACGGCAAGTACTAACAGATTGTATCTGACACCCAGATCCTTTATATCCTGTCAATACAATCGAGGGATAAGCAGACTTACAGAGGCAGTAACCGCTGAGTCAGCAATCCTTCAAGGTAAGGAACTAAAATTCATGTTTTGATTTCTAACAATGTATGTGGCTGACATGGTCCCACCTCCACTAAAGGTGCCATCAGCTATATGTAACTACCAGGTAAGTTCTATAAGTAAAAATGATATTTTTATGATAAAATAAGGTTTTACTTATACTTACCTGGTAGTTACATGAGTAAACCCTCCCACCTCCCCTCTCATGTCAAGTGGGCATAAAACTTAATGGGTTCTAGAACATTGTTGGGATAGTTCCTTGTTACCTATAGAGGGCGCTGGTAGAGGGATCACCTAGGTGTTTATAGCGCTAGCGCGAAATTTAAAATTCTGCCGTGACGTCAGAGACGACAGCTATATGTAACTACCAGGTAAGTATGAGTAAAACCTTATTTTATCATAAAAATATAATTTTTATTACACTGGTTGTTCATATAGTTTTGGTGTTACACATTTTGCTTGTCAGTATTACTATATTTCCCAGGATAAAAGATGGGGTACACAGTCTGGAAAAATTTAAAATACAATGCACTTCAATCTCGTAACTTAAGGGGTCCTTCCCATTGTGGGTTCTTTGGAAGCTTCTTACCTGTATTCAGATGTTAATATTTTTAGGCATGTCAAGATATCTGCCCTTCACAAATTCTGCATTTTTCTAAATTATAGGAATTGTCTTTGTATAACAGGTTGATGAGCTTCAGCGTAACCATTTTATTTCTGCTTCTTTCTCTGTTAACATTTATAGCTGATACTGTAATTTTAAGCCTTCTAAAGATATTACAGCATTTTTGCTATTTATATGGCATAGTATATGAAACCAAGCAGTGTAAAAACGCGTTTAGGTTCAGTAATTGAACTTATATAGTCATACAATGAACCTGATACAATTATACAATGAACAAGCTTAGAAAATTTTTCAAATATCTAACTAGTACAAGAAATCTTCCTTTCCCTCTTTCCTTTACCAACATATTCCTCATGGGCATCAGTGTTACTCGAATATATGCAATCTTACAAAAGAATTTAATGCACTCCTTTTGGTATGTTAGCCTGAGCAGCATAAAAAGTCTCTCATTTTTTTTCTCTGTCACTCATAGCTACAGTACTGATACTAAAATTTCAAGTCCACTGAAGATATTTTACTTCCATGTTATTATTAACATGGAATATTGTATGAAAACTTGGGCTATCATTCCATCACACAAAACATGTTAAGCTTCCTTGAGTTTATAGTTGTTCTAAACCAAACATCTGCTCTCTCCAAACATTACTGATGCTATAATTTTAAATTTACTAAAGATATTTTGCAACTGATAGAGATAAAGTAAAATATATATGTAAAACAGTAATAAATTATATACACTTTAATGCGGACAACAACCATTCATATCTTTAAAAGACTTAAAATTACAATGTAAGATATAAATGCTAACACAGAGAGTCAAGAAATTAAATTGATAGGCTTTTATGCTCATCAACCTGTTCAAAGGCCATTACTATAATTTATTAAAATGCAGAATTTGTGAAGGGGAGACTCCTTGACTTGCCTAAAAATACAGATTTTAATGTTTCTTCTCCTTTAAAATAGCAATTGAATTTGAAGAGCATGTAATGGGAGGGACCATTTAGACTACGGAAATAAGGCGTACAGTACTGTATATTCAAATTTTCCATAACATGCAGCCCTTATTATACTCTGGTAAATACAGTAATATTGCCAGGCAACATGTATGGGTAGTACCAAAAATAAAAGAACCACCAATACAACAGAATAAGAAGTTTACTTGTTCCCAACAAGAGGACCCTCAAGATACATGGAAAGAGAGCTACACAAAAATATCAAGTGATGAAAAAAACTCCAACCTCAAATAAACACAGACAAAGTAACTTGCTATTTCAATATAAAATGCACCAAACTAATGAAGAAAATGAAATAGACATGATAAAAATAATAGCAAAAAGAAGTCATATGGATTCTACGACTCATCAAGCTAATGAAGATGTTAGATTAGCAGTTAATGGAGATGAAATTATTGAGTCCACCATAGTCCTCTATGGGAATACCATAAATGTTTCATGAACAATCTAAAAAATATTGTAATCATCAATTCCATTACCAATAAAACTTTAAAAATAAAAGGTGAAACAGAACCTCACAAAGCAAACTGCAAAAATATATGTGCAATACACCTAAATATGAAAATATAGAATGTCAGTTTGAAACCCCAAAGGTAAAACATCCAACATTACAGTAAAAAATACCAATATGGATCAAAACAGATTCATTCAGAAATCAAAACAGATTTGCAAAGTAGCTAATGACTATAACCTGCTTCCATGACAAAACCATCAACAGTCACAATTATTCAAAGAAAGTCCCTGATTTTTATGGGTATGTTTCGCAAATTTGGTCTTATAGCAAGAGTGCCTGGATCCAAGGGATCTAACCTGGGAAGATGGCCTGAAGAGGAATTCAAAAGAATGGGGCTAATGAACTATGCCTGAAGAGGAATTCAAAAGAATGGGGCTAATGAACTATGCCTGAAGAGGAATTCAAAAGAATGGGGCTAATGAACTATGTCAGCAGGGTAAGTTGTCCTGGTTATGGCAATGGTTGCTCTTTTCAACTGATACTCTGTTGGTCATAATGTCAGTTAGAGGTAATGGGAAAAACTTGCTATACAAAATCTCTGTATATTATTTAACTCTCTATAGTTCATCAGTACTCTGACGGTGAACAACATAGATAAAGTTTGCAAAAAGGCCATAAGGAAAGCTTTTGTACCTTAATGCTCCTTGCAAACAGACAGTATATCAAAGAGATTATTAATGGAAAATCCGGCTGCAAATTGTTAAGGATACCCAGAGCAATGTGATATCCTACAATGAACATGGCAATAGGCAAAAATATTAAAATTTCCATCTGATATAATGAATAGTATCTTTCTCAGTGGTTTCAAACAGTTTGTGGAGATTCTGGGGAATACTTCTGCACCAAAGTTTCTTCGGCGCAATCAAGTTTTCTGTACACCGTATAATCAAGACCACTGAAAATAGATGTCTCTTTCGGTGGTCTTGGTATAATGCTGTATGAGCCGTTGCCCATGAAACTTTAACTACGGGACAGTGGTGGGCTATCTTATATCGTTGCCAGAAGCACAATTATGGCTAAATTTAACCTTAAATAAAATAGAAACTATTGAGGCTAGAGGGCTGCAATTTGGTATGTTTGATGATTGGAAGGTGGATGATCAACATACCAATTTGCAGCCCTCTAGCCTCATTAATTTTTAAGATCTGAGGACAGACAGAAAAAAGTGTGGACAGACAGACAAAGCCAGCACAATAGTTTTCTTTTCAGAAAACTAAAAACTAAGTGTCTGGCACTCAAGGTCAGCAAATACTACTCCAGAAGGTATATTCACTAGCTATGTTTTGTCTATGCGTCAGATAACAGCCAACGCCTTGCTGCTATTCCATGGTTGACTTTGTAGTTGAAGAGAATCAGGTCTAACTTGATGTCACCATTTGACTTCACAGGGAACAGAGGAGGATGATAAAGAAAACGGGGGCCTCTGCAATGATAACAGGTTGGGCTCTTACATCAACATGGGATCACATGGGACTGTACCGATTTCTTTTGTATATAATTCTTAAAACAAGAATTGGGTGATGGTGAGAGTAATGTCTGAAGTCAATTATTGTTTTATGATTAACCCTTAAGGGACGGGCTAATTATATATCATGCAACCCTCCAGACCGGGCAATTTAAGAAAAAAGCATCGATGGAAAGCGGAAGATATGCAAATGCACATGGTGTAAGAAAAAAATTCTAAAAAATTTTCCCCTACTTTCCACAAGAAGTTTAAAGTGACTATTTACAACCCTGTGTGGGGCCTCTTTTACAAAACACTCATAAATTTTACCAATTTCTAAATTTTTTTTTAATAATTTATTTTATTTTATTTTGTGAAATTATAATTACAGCTCACACAGTGTCATAACAGATAAGAACTAAAATCAGTAACAAATTCTGAGTATACAGTAAACCCCGTGTTCGCGTTCTCACGATTCGTAGGATTTTCTGTGGAACGTATCTATAAATTATTCACGAAAAATTCAGCAATTAGCTGATCATTTTCAAATATTATTAATAATAATAATAACAGTAATAATACTCTAAGATTAAATAACACGTAACTAAGAGAGAAACTGGTTTTCTCCTCTTCATTCAGGAAGGACCAGACCTCATTAAAGCAAAGACAGATGCTCAGATTTGATACTATTGAAATTTTAAAATTATATTAAAGTACTGTTGAAATTATATTAATGATATATAAGTGTTTCAGGATGACTGTATAACATTTTTAGATGGTACATTTTATGATAATGATTTATGTGGTATGTACTTATTTTCAAATAAGTTTAATAAGATTAAAATAATAACATTAAATTAAAAAATATTAAATAAAAATAATAATTCTCTCTCACTCTCTCAAAATTTAGATGAGAATTTTTCTGACGTAATATGTACGTGTGTTTCTTTAGTATAATAAATAAATGATTTACCTAATAAGTACTAATTTTCAAATGTTAAGATTAATAAGATATAGGTGAGAAAATGGGGGAAGGTTCAAGACAACATTGTTGGAAGGATTTAAGAAGAGTCACTAAGCTATTAAGTACTTTAAAGATCATGGCCAAAAGGCACAGACTTTCTAATATCACAGATATAAAAGAAAATTATTTCACTGTGCTCCATTAAGAAAAATGCACTTTTTACAAAGTAATACCATGCCTAAACTCTGACCTGCTGTAAAGAAACACCTCAACTGTACTCACTATCTATGTAGGTGGTCAGGTTCAAAGCACTGAAAAGAAAACCAAAATTAAGTTATGTACACCAGCATACATACAAATGGTAGAAGATTTTGATCTGCAGCCAATTTTATGAATAAAATAAAGACTATTACAGTTACAAATTGTGCTGACTTAAATGTGCAGCACTAACATAAACAATGAAATACCACAGTGACTACTTTCCTTAGAAGACTCACTCGATCTTCATGAGTTTTGTAATTAACATTACCACACAGCCTAAAGCTGATCAAAGCAACTTCTTATTAACAAATGAAAGTACATAAGTACATTACCTCTCGACAAAACTGACTAACCACAATTAAATTTAATTGTAAATAGCCAACTGTTTTCAAAAAATTTTCTTATCAATTTTTAGGTTTCCTTATGTCCTAGTGAAATACTGTAACATATTTTGATATTTGAAGTAGTGACATTTCAAGTTTGCAAAGGAGCTATACTCTTCATTTCCTTCAGACTGAGAACTTTCTCATTTTACCAACTGAATATAGCTTTGGAAATGAATAAAAAACAAGCTGTGAATTACTGAAAAAGGGATGCAACCCTTAGAGATACTGTATTTAGATTTGGTCACATCATCTGACCTCGAAGAACTCAGGAGGTCATAAGGCTCTTAGAAATTTGCAACACTAAACTGTTTTTCAGTGAGATGCTACTCTCACGTACTAATACCAGTCTCAAAATCAGCAAGGTCAGAGCCAAGCCTCCTGATAAAACAGCCGCTGGTACTCAGCCTTCTTGTCCCAAGACCAGATGCCTGATACAGTGTGGACTGTTAGCATGGTCAACTAGAGGTCGAGCCACAATACCGGCTGGAGGGTCCCCATACCCACTATCTCCATCCAAGACACCCCTGCTTTGGAGAAAGAGGCACCTCCCCGTTACAACCGCTCTAACAGAAGGTTATTTTTTCAGCCTGCAGACTGACATATCAAGTGTCAACAGAGTAGCCTCCGCAAGTGTTCGCCTCCTCCAAAACACCACTGGCAAGTTTTGTCCATGGTAACTGGACTGAGGGCCTTGCTTCAGGAGTGGACCCAAAGATTGTCTCCGTCAACAAGACAGTAGACTGCTAAGAAGCTGTTGCCACCTCACCTAGGTTATTCCACTCATTTAAATGAGTGAAATAATTTCAGAGAACTGCTGCTCCAGATGGACCTGAAGAGGCTTAGGAGGAGTAGGACCTTCTGGTCCCTTAAGAGGCCCATGGGCACGAGCTGCTCCTTCATCAGCCAAAGAAGGAGACATGCCAGAATTCTGGTCCCATGAACCAGGTGAGCCTGTTGCCAGAGGGAAGGCATGGGATGCAGCTGAGTCACTGTCAAAACCTCATTCCAACTTTGACTTGGACTCCACTTTTGTTCCGATGCCTGGTAGCCACCAAGAGTTAAGGCCGAAGGGATGAATGAGCCCTTGTACCAGTTTTCCTGCTCCTCTCCCAAATGAGAGGTGGAAGAAGCCAAAGGAGAGCTCTCCTTGGAGTAGGGTCGTTCTGAGCAAGAATGCAACAGAGGGCGCGAACTTCACAAGCATGGAGTTAGTGCAGGTTCCCTCCTAGAGTCTCCTTAAGAAGGCTGAGAGGGAGACCCTACCCTACTGCTAGCACAAGAGCAATTGTGAGCAACGCAAGCAGGTTGCATGAACCTTTCCCTGTGCAACCCTGAGGGGTTCTGGTGAGAAAGGCTGTCCCATGCACCTGCCTTCCCACGATCATCCAATCATGATTAAGCAAAGTGAGTAAGATGCACAACCTCATCTCAGTGTGAGCCCAAGTGCTCACAGTGGGATGAGGAAGGAGCTGTTCCCAAGTTTAAGCAAGTCATTGCCATGGCATTGGTCATGCCAGAGGTAGAACGATCACTGAGACCCTCCTGTGATCGCTCAAGGTTTTACTGGTACAAGGTTGTCATCATGCTTGCTTTCCTTGATCATGATCGGATGATTGTGAGAAGGCAGGTGCATGGGAAAGCCCTTCTTGCCACAACCCACAGGGTTACACAAGAAAGGGTTTGTGCAACCGGCTCACTCAGCTGATGATTGGTGCCGTGCTAACAGCAGGATATTTTCTACTCAGCCTTCTTCAGGAGGCTCTAAGAGGGAACCTGCTCTGTCTCCATGCTTGCAAAGTTTGCACTCTCTGTAGCAATCTTCCTTCAGGGAGAGATCTCCATTGATTTCTTGCACCTCTCATGTGCACAGTTCACTGTGCAAGTGGGAGGGGAACAGAAGTAATGTTGAGAGGGCTTGTTTCTCCCAATTGCTTTCATTCTTGGTGGCTACTGGGTATTGGAGCAAAAGGGTGGCTGGGTCAAAGTCAGAAAGGGGTTCTAACAGCGCCTCATCTGCATCCCATACCTTCTTTCTGGCGAAAGGCTCATCTGATACAATGGAGGGAAATTCTGTCATGTCTTTTTTTCGGCTGAAGGAGCAGCTTATGCCCATGGGGATCTTGAGGGACCAGATGATCCCACTCCTCCCAAGCTCCTGAAACAAGGCCTTTGGTCTGGTTGCCATGGTCACAGCTTGCATGTGGTGTTTTGGAGGAGGTGAATGCTTCGATCTATTGTTCTAGGAGTTCCCTTACCTCCAGCAGATCATGAAAGGCCCTTCCTCCCACCACTTTCATGCCAGAGGTGTTACTACATATCAGAGAACATGCAGGCCACTCTATTGGTACTCGATGTATCAGTCTGTGGGCTGACAAATGACCTATTGAAGCTGTTGTGACAGGAAGGTGTTTCTTTCTCCATAACAGAGGTGTTTGGGATGGAGATGGTGGCTATGAGGACTCTCCAGACTATCATGGCTCGACCCCTGGTTGAACACACTAACAGTCTACATTGTATCAGGCATCCCAGTCTCAGGCCAAGAAGGCAGTGTGTACTGAATGTGGTTAGAATCAGGAGGCAGGGCTCTGATCTTCCTGGTACAACAGAATGCCAGTCAGTGGGCGAACCTGATCCTTCAAAAGAAACATGGTTGCCTTTTTTCTTAAGACAGGTGTTGCAAGAGAGTAGCGTCTCACTGTGAAGCAGTTCAGTGTTGGGCTCGTCCTTAATGTTTCCTCAGAGGCTGCAAAACAATTGTTTCAAATTTTTAAGGAGCACTTTGACCACCCAAGTCCTCTGAGGTCAGATGATGTGACCAAATCCAAATACCTCTAAGGACTACATCTCTTTTTCAGCACTTAATAGCTTAGCTTGTTTTTAATTTATTTCCGAAGCTATATTCTTTTGGAAACTAAGTTATTAAATATCCGTAGAAAATGAAGAGAGTAACTACTTTTGAATGATCACCTAATTGTCCCTGAATGAATTCAGTTTGTTGTATAAAGTATTCTAATTTTGATAAAAATTTCACCAGGCAATTCAGCTTGTTGTATAAAGTATTCCAATTTTGATAAAAATTTCATGGCAACTTGGAGATTTTAAGCTGAAAGGCCAGTATTGATCAGTTGCTTTATGCTGTAATAGGGATTTAATAATAGTGGCATTTACTGCTTAATGCTATTAGATTTTTTCCTGAAAATTTGCTTTAGAGTTATTTACCAGTGGATCTCAAAGCAGTAATGGTTTAGAGTAATTTACCAGTGGATCTCAAAGCAGTAATTTTACCTATAAGAGATTAGTAAACCAATGATTAATATTATAATACTGAGTGCTCAAAATTTGTTTACTACTAGGAAAAATATATTTACTGGATCTACCTTTCTTCTTGCAGGGTGACTGAACAAAATCAAGTTGTGGTAAGGTGCCAACACACTTCAAAAATGCAAGTGAAAGTGCTGTATTTTCTAGTGTGACTGCCTCACTTTTTTAGTTAATTACCCTAATGAGGTACTGTACCATGTTGGAAAAACCTATCAAGCAATAGTTTTTATATGTATAAAACAATAAAAACTTCCTCTATAAAGAATTGGATTTTTATCCTTGAGACAAACTTAGACTACAAAAGTTATAAGTTTGAAGCTCTTTAGTTGTTGTTTTTTAAATGAACCTTACCTATCTATTATGATAACTGTATTCCCTGCATCAGCAGGAGGATGAGAGTGTGTGAACGCTTAGAATTAATTGGATCGTTCAGCTTAACCAGGTTTATCTATAGACCCATCCCCTTCAGATGAGCCACTGGTTCGAATATTTATTGTTTTCAATTTTTTTTCCTGTCATTGGTGTGATACAACATATTGGAAAGAGCAGTATTAACAATCTTGTTGCTAAATTAAATCATTTTTGGGTATTGGTTTGGATTTTCTTGGTCTTTTGTCTCTTATATAGGATGTCTTCTAAGGAAGATAACAAATCATACAGGATTTGTAAGGCGAGGGTGTGTTATACCGTAAACCCCCCGTATTCGCGGGGGATGCATACCACACCCCCCAGGCGAATAGCTAAAATCCGCAAATACTTAAAACCCCTCTAAAAACACTTAGAACTGCCCATTTTGATAGTTCAAACACAAAATAAACCCTCAAAAAATGCTTATACCTGAGTATTTTAATAGTTTTATCACAAAAAGTGCATTTAGTCATGAAAATGATATGAAAATACATAAATTAGTGAATATTTCTCAGTGAAAAATACAGCAAATGGGCAAATTTTCTGCGAATAATGTGTACATACGTTCCAGAGAAATCCGTGAATAGGTGAGTCCGCGAATACGGGGGTTTTACTGTACCCATCTATATTCCTTAGCACATCACATTATGGTCATGACTCTTGCAAAAAATGTAGGAATAAAGACTGTATGTTTGATGATTTAGCAATCCATGCATTTGTTCATCCATGAATGCATATTTGAAATATAGGAGAGGGAGAGAAGTGGACAAGGCTAGAAAAAGGATGAAAAGGGACTTTTAAACCTAGTGTAGGAAGTGATGATAAGGGTAAGAGTTTATCAGGTGCTTACAATCTGTCAGATAGTAGCTTTCCCCTCTCTTCCTTTGGACCTAGTAGTGCTTTCTTCTCCTTGTTTTTCCCTTTTCAGAGCTACCAAATCATTCAGGACATAAGGTTTCGTAAGCTAGAATCTGATGTAGCTAGTCATGGGGCTACTTTTGAAAAATTCATGGACTTTACCATATCAATTCTTGCTTCATTACCCACCCATAACTATCAGCCATTTTTTCAGGTTTTCCCCTCACAGCAGAGGAGCCAATGGCTACCCTCCCCATTAGTTATACTTTTGTCACACCCTGTGACACTTCCCCCAACTGATGGAGGTACAGGGAAGTGGGGTATGTCTGGGAATGTTTGCAGTCTTTACCAGTTGTCTTCCTCTAGCCAGCCTCATGTGCTGTGTACAAGCTGGTGCTTGGTTGCCTAAGGATGTGCAAGGCAAAATAAAGAGCAGTTCAGGCAGGCAAGAATCAGGTAGAGTAGCAGAAGCTAGCGTGCTTGCTTACGAGCCAATTCAATTTCGGTACCTTCTAGGCTTTATGGGGCCTGTAAACACTTGGTGATCCTTACTTGTGATTCTTTCCTGGATCCCCAGGTGTTTATAAGTCCCATCCGGTGGCTCCTTCCTCAGAAGGCATTTCTGCTCTTCTGGCACCAGGAGCTTGGGCTCTTCCCAATTTCCCAGGTGCTTTAGTCCTGCCTGTTCGCAGGCATGTGACCTGCCCTAAGTAAAGGATGATCGTGCAAATGGGAATTAGCGTTCTCCTTTTCATAGTTGGAATCGAGTGCATGAACACCTTCGCGCTTCATATCCTTTTTCTCCTCCAGTCTTTGGCATTCCTAGCCTGACTTGACCCTATGTAAGTCTATGCAGTTTCCTCTTGCAGATTGTAAGAGTAGGCATTTGCCTAGCTCTTTGTGTTCTAGTTTGCAGTCACTGTTGGTGTTGTGTAAGGACTCTCAGTTGTCACAGGCACCATGCAAGATTTCTAAGTCTCCATGGGCGTTGTTATGTCTGTCTAGGGTCCTTAGTTTGTGCTCTTGTTCACCTGAGATTCCTGGCAGTCATTCAAAATTGTGTCAAAAATGGCATTTGCTCATGGTGTTCTCAGACACCACGTGAGTTTTCTGCAGTCCCCTCAAGTGATTTCCAAGTCGTTTCAGACCACTCTGTGGTGCTCTCGGTTGCCTCTTCCACACCATTTGCACCATCAGCCACTGTGGTAGTTTTGTTTTTGCTCAACTGCTTCATCGTCAGCACAGGAGTGTTTTAGTAAAGTGGATGTTACTGTTTTTGGCACCACAGTATCTCTGGAGCTAGGTGCCAAGGCAGAAGCTGGTGCTAGTTCTTTGACTTTTTTTGGTGCAAGATTTTTAGACTTCCTTAGAGGAGTGGAAGCTCCATTCTGTTCAGGGAGCAGGGGGTTCTGCTGCCACCATCCCTTTTTCCCTGACGGTTCCTTCTGAAAAGCCAGAGGCACCTGATCTGGGTTTCTGTGGAGAGGAAGAGCAGATAAACATCAGCTTTTCAGGGACTGATTTGACTGTTTGCTAGTAAACTTCCCAAATTCTTAAAGGAACCTGTGATTCAAGATTCTAGGTTGCTTGGGCATCTAGGCCTGAACCCAAGGTGGAACCTCTTCTGTCCCCTAAATTAGCAAAGTCAGCTTTAAACAGTTTTGTCGCAAAGCTCTTTCTCTTTTCTTCAGCTCTTCATAAGGAAGAGAAGGGCTATGCAGTAAGAAACCAGGCAATTACCAGAACTGGTTGTTCCTTCTATCAAAGACAAATTCATTCTTGCTTTTAGACCAAATAAGTAGAGCAAGTTTCTGCGGGTAAAATATTAACTCCTTTAGAACTACAGTTTTTAGAGAGGACATATTTAGCAAAAAGGAAATTATTTCTGTATTATGGAAATAATGTCCTTTTCAGAGATGGCTACTGAAACCATAGACAATATAGCAAGCAAGGTAGTTTCTGCCCTCCCTCAACAGCAACAAATAATGTCCTTTTCAGAGATGGTTACTGAAGCCATAGACAACACAGTGAGCGAGATAGTTTCTGGCCTTCCTCAAGAGCAACATTTGGGAAATAACTCTGTTAATTTCTTACATTGTTTAGGTAGAGCAGTTTTGGGCTCTAGGCAAATCCATACGTGCTTTTACCAATGCCATCACTAATTGCTGGGTGCAGATATACTTATTTTTTGTTCCCTCCGATTCTTTGGCACAGAAGGCTGAGGTGATAGCGCAGCACCCCTAGCATTCATTACTGGATGCTTCAGTGCTTGCTACTACTGTATTGTACAGGCAGTGGAAAAGTGGAAACTAGATCACTTCTAGAACACTTGCAGGCATTTAGGTGCCAACAACTGCAGCAGCAGCTGACTCAAAAACCTAAAAAGGTTTAAAATTAAAAAGGGACAATAAGACTGTTGAAAAAAATACAATTCCTCTTGAAAAGTGATACAATGTGGCCCCAGGTCCCAATAGTGGAGGAGGCTGAGCCTCTTCTATTCAATTTGGCAAGCTTGGGAGGCAGATTCCTGAGTGGTGGGGATTCTAAGGGAAGGACACAGCATTCCCTTTCACTCGCAACCTCCTCTGGCAAGGTCACCTACAGATTTCCCCTCTTATCTCCACAACAAGAAGCTCCAAATCCTATGGCAGAATGTGGGCTCTTAGTCGGGGAGACCATTGGCATGAGCCCAGTCCCCAGAGTTTTTAAGAGAGTCATCTTGGAGCTGAGTTAGGACATGTGGCACTGTCGTGGGGTTGAATATGTGAAGCAATTTTGCTTAAAACCTATATATTTATAAATATATACACAAGTACATATGCACACATTCATCCATCTAATACATTGCTTTTATTACAATTTTACAACTTATACTGTGTATAAAAATCCAACCACTGGTCAAGAATTTTACATTTACAGTTCTTTCCACCTATATCCACATACTGGAATTTTTGTAGTTATAACACAAACACTTAACATTAATCTCAAAAAAATTTTTCAAGAGTTCATGGGAAATCCACCAACCTAGCCTTTTGCTCAGGTTTACATGAAATCCCTTCAATCAATTTACAGAAAATCAATCCTTGGATAAAATACCTTCATACACTTGGTTTAAGTAGCAGCCACTCCCGTGAGGGGTGCATTTGGGGCTGCACCATAAAATATCTTGGCTACAAATCCAAAAATGATATTTTCATAATAAAATTAAATTTCACATATACTTACCTGGTAATTACACAACTAAGGTTTTTACTCGCGCGTCAGTTTTTTTTAAAAATTCATGGTAGCGATTCTGTGTGGCTTGTGTAGGTGACAGGCTCCGCCCACTATTGTAGCAGCCGAGGAAACAACAACCGACCAGTTAGTTCAATTGTGTTTGTGCCCTATACATCCAAAACAGGGGAGGAGGGCGGGCTCTGACTCTCTAATTACTTAGCAAGTATATATGAAACTTTATTTTATTATGAAAATATCATTTTCATGTAAGTAACTTTCCAAGATTACTAATTAGTGTACATAGCTGAATCCCACATTGAATGGCGGTGGGATACATGGACATATTCTACCCCAAAACATTAAAGCATGGTAATGACTCAGAAACAGAAAATTTGGCCAGCATTGATACAATGCTTGTTGTTTCCTTATCTAGTAAGAGAGCTTTGCAGGAGAATACTG
Organism: Macrobrachium rosenbergii; assembly: GCF_040412425.1. Taxonomy (NCBI): domain Eukaryota; kingdom Metazoa; phylum Arthropoda; class Malacostraca; order Decapoda; family Palaemonidae; genus Macrobrachium; species Macrobrachium rosenbergii. The sequence continues at coordinate 71,172,398 of NC_089781.1, read as the reverse complement.
CCTCTGGCTGGTGCTCATCTTTACCTGTAGTGGCATGGCAGTTGAGCCATGGGTCACCTCTACTTGAGTGGAAGCTTTGCAGCAGAGGATAGGCCTAATGACTAGCAAAGCATATAAAATTCCCCTTGCCATGGGTGCAGTACCAAGTTAAAAATAACCAGACAATGCTGTCACCTACTCTGAAAACACTATAACCCACCCATTGAGACTCCAGGTACGCAGTACCCCCAGGCTCCCCAAAAACTCGAAAAGAGTGCTTCTTATGAATCATTCCCAGATACCATGCCAGCCACCAATAACAGTCCCAAGGTACTGCAATTATCGAACACTGTTTCCACTTCCTTTAAATAGTAAGATGCGAAAACAGACTTACACTTCCAATAGGTCAACTGGAGGATGAATATAGAGACATTGTGCCTGAAAGCTAAAGAAGTAGAGACAGCTCTGACATCATGAGCTTTCACTTTAAAAGTAGGCAAAATATCCTCCTGAATCTGTGAATGTGCCTCAGAAAAGTCCCTCATGAAGAACGACAATGTGTTCTTAGTCGGAGGACGAGGCGGGTTCTTAACTGAACACCAGACGTTATTGGATGTACCTCTGATCTTCTCAGTCCTATTCAAGTAATACCTCAGAGCTCTGACAGGGGCAATACAGTATTCTCTCTTGTTCCTCACAGCCAAGGATGTCCATTAAATTATTAATGGTACATGAACAAGGCCAGGGCTTAGACAGGTCCTCTTTCATGGCTAAAAAACCTAGGGTAAAGGAGCAAACTGTGTCTCTTCGGGAAAAACCTACCCTTTTATCGATGGCTTGAATCTCACTAATACACTTAGAGGCAGCTAAAACAACAAGGAATAGTTTCTTACGAGTGAGGTTCCTCAGAGATGCAGAATGAAGGGGTCCAAAGGCAAGACCTGTTAGCCACTTCAATACTATGTCCAGGTTCCAAGAGACCAGATTGTCCTTCCTCTGCTTGGATGTACAAAGGACTTAATGAGGTCGTTAAGACTGATTTTGACGAAAGATCCAGGCCTCTATGTTTAAAAACTGAGCTAAGCATAGCTCAATACCCCTTGATGGTGGAAAAGAAAAATTTCTAGAGCTCCTCAGATACAGGAGGAGATCAGCAATCTGAATCATAGATGTCTCAGAAGAAGAGACATTATAGCTGATGCACCATCAACGGACGACTGCCCACTTGGCCTGGTAGATGAGGCTACAAGAGTTACGCCTGCATCATGCAATAGCCTCTGCAGCTCCCCTTGAAAAACCTTTCACTCTGACAAGCTTGCGGACAGCCTGAAGCCTGTCAGAGCAAGAGCGGACAGCCCTTGGTGGTGTCTCCAGAAGTGGGGCTGTTTGAGTAAATGCAGTTTTTGGGGAAGAAGTTTTGGGAAATCCACCAATAACTGTAGAAGGTCCAGGAACCACATTTTTAGGGGGCCAAAACAGGGCTGAGGGTCACAGTTATGTTGTGATGAGTCTGAAATTTGTTTATCACCTCCCTGACCATGCTGAAAGGTGAGAAGGCGTAAAGATCCATATTGGACTAGTCTTGCAACATAGCGTCTGTTGTCCATGCAAGGGGGTCCAGGGCTGGAAAGCAAAAGAGAGGGAGGCAATGGTTCCTGGAGATAGCAAACAGGTCTATTGTTGGTCTGCCCCATAGTTTCCAACGATCCAGGCAGACCAGGGGATTCAGGGTCTATTTCGGTGGGAAGGACCTACTTCTGATGGCTTAGCTCGTCCACCAGAACATTTAATTTCCTCTGAATACACTGGGTGACTTAAGTCCATTGATTTTGTTCCGCCCACTGGAGATCTCTTGCTGCCTGGTAGAGAGAGGAAGAGCGAGTGCCTCCTTGTTTCTGGATATAGGCTAAGGCCGTGGTATGGTCTGCATGCACTACCACCATCTTGTTGCAGACCATGTTCGAGAAAAACAGAAGGCATCGATGAACTGCCTTCAGTTCTCTGACATTTATATGTAGACTTTGTTGTTCTGGGTCCACATACCGGAAACCTCCTGATTCCCCAGTAGGGCTCCCCCCAAAGTCCGACATGTCTGAATACAAGCCTAGGTCAGGGCTCAGGGGTTGGAGTGACTTCCTCTCTGACAGTCTTCCTTCAGACAGCCACCATTGTAGGTCTGATTTGATCTCCGGGGTGACCGAAAACACATAGGAGTCTGGTTGTGTTTTCCCGTCGTAGTTGACCTTTAGAAAGAACTGAAGAACTCTCATGTGCAATCTACCCAGATTGACAAATGACTCGATGGAAGGTAGAGGCCCCAGAAGGCTCATCCACTGCTGAACTGAGCAGGATGAGGGGGGGGCTATAAAGCTGTGGACCGTCTGAAGGCACCCAGAAGTTCCCTTGGACAACAGAAAAGCCCAAAAAGTCAGAGTTGAGAGTCATCCCCAAATAGATAATCTCTTGTGACGGGGTCAACTGAGACTTTTGGAGATTGATGAGAAGACTCAATTCCTGGGTGAGGAGAACAATCTTCTGCACGTCCTTCATACATTTTTCCTTTGATGGGGATCGGAGCAGCCAGTCATCCAGATACAGACTGACGTTTACCCCTAATAGATGGGGCCACTGCAAGAGGAGTGAGGACTCAAGTGAACACCTGAGGGGCAGTAGAAAAGCCGAAGCAAATGGCCCTAAACTGAAATACTTTGTCCTGAAAGACGAACCTTAGACAATTCCTGGAGTCTGGATGGATCGGGATGTGGAGGTATGCGTCTAGCATATCCAAGGATATCATCCAGTCACCCCAGTGAATGGATGAGAGGACTGAATAGTTCATATCCACCTTGAATTTCGTCTTCCGGACAAATTGATAGAGGGCGCTTACATCTATGACTGGCCTCCACCCCCCGAAACTTTCAGAACCACAAAAAGACGGTCATAGAAGCCCTCTGTGTTGGTGTTCTCGACTTACTCGATGGCTCTCTTTTGGATGAAGGAGGGCACCTCCTCCAAAAGGGCCGAATGATTCTCTGAGCCTTTTGAGTAGGCCAACAATGTAATGGGAGAAGTGACTAATTGGGGAGCTCTCTAGGAATGAGATGACATAGCCCTCCTTTAGAACCTTGATGACCCATGGCTCTGCTCCTCTGATCATCCATTTTTCCAAAACTGTAGAAGTCTGGCTCCTACTGGTGTATGAAGGACTTCCATCTCACTTTTTGGGCACTGTCTTGGCTGGGTCCTTCTTGATGGACCTTGTTATGAAATGGACATAGGGGCGGTCCTAGACTGCAATCTGGGCCTACTTCCATGAAAGGGCTGCTGCTGGAGTGGAGAGGACGCCTTAGGAGCAAGAGAGGTCAAATCTTTGGGATGCTTGGAGGATTGTGACAACAAATCCTGCATGGACTCTTTTGCAAATCAGATGCAATCTGCCTAACCGTGTCCTGAAGGAGGAGGAGTTACTGGTTCAGACATGAAAACAACAGGGCTGACTTCTGTGTTTGAGTGACTCCTTTAGTGGTAAAGAAGCACCAGAGCTCTCTCTTCTTCAAGACACCAGGAGAAAAAAAAAAAAAAGAGACAAGCTCCAAGAGTGCCATCCCTAATGGCCTTGTCCGTGCAGGACAGGACTTCCCAGCCAATCCTAGGTGATATCGGATGAAAAAACTTGACAGTTTTCAATCTTCTTGGCCAGTGCCTCTGCTGACAAAAACAATCTTTGCCAACAAAAACACAAAGTCAAGAAAAAGCGATGAGACCAGAGGAGACAGGAGTCTGGACGCCGACATGGGGCACCTGAGAGAGTTCGCTGGGAGCTTAGGGGCCAGGTGAGGGCACTCAGTGATTGGGCGCTCCGCAGAGAAGGCCTCTGGACTGTCCCATGAGGAAAGATGATGGAATGGGGCTGGGACAGAAGGGTCCACATCGTAACCACATGAAGGCTGTGGCTATAATTGGGCTTCTTAGGCTGCTTAAGAAGAAGCAGATCACAACAGCGACCAACATCATCTGAACGATGCTTTAGAGGATGAATCTTGGAAACAGGCCTCCTGTCCGCACTGGAATCTTGGACAGCTGGTGGATATTGATACGCCTTTCGCCAATGGCCTGTTGATACCTGGGAGCAACTCAACTGAGAGACCACTACCCATAGGCAAACCCCAACAGCCTCCCTTGGACTGCCAGCATGTCTTCTCCCAGGTTCAAGGGAGCAGGACAATGACCTTGGTCTAGGAGAACCATCGGGACGAGTAGCCACCTCCTCCACCTTGCACACACTTTTCCAGTGAACACTTAAGTCCATCATTAATTTTAGAGATGCACCTAACTCTGGCACTGTGTTCACTACCAGAGAAATCTTCTAATCAAACCTTGACTCTAGACTGACGATGTTATTAGGGCTGGAAGCAAGGGAGCCAGGCACAGGAGTAGGTGGATGAATAGTAGGAGGGCCAGTATGTATTACGAGAAAATGGGGGAATAAAAGTAGAAGGAGTAGCTTCTTAACTAGGATTAGGATTGGTTTCTAGGCTAAGAGATTGTTCTCGGCTCTAGAAGCCGCTTTCCTCTTCCTATCCCTTTCTAACTTATCCAAGTGAGATCTAAACATTTCCCTGTTTATCATCCCAATCAGAGCATTCATTACATGTTTTCCTCTTACTGTACTGGATTCTTGCCCCCCTACAATTACTACAAATCGAACGTGGATCATAACAAGATTTAGTCAACTTAGTTGCCCATCCTTCACTGAAATAGTGAAAACTAGAAGAGCTAGAATCTGACATAACTCTATAAAAGTAGGATCCTGATCTGGAAAAACTAATGAGCTGACAAAAGCTCTGAAAGCTACCAAAATAAAGTGATAATACTTCACCGAAGTCCAAGAAAGACAACCGAAAAGCAAGAAAAAAGCTGCTGCAATGGCATCGATGTACGACAAGCTGCGGCAGAAACACAACTGAACTAACTGGCCAGTTGTTCCCCTGAGTGCTCTGATAGTGGATGGAGCCTGTCAGCCTGTACAGCAGTTACACAAAAAAAAAAAAATTATAATAGCTACTGTGAATTTTTTAAAAAGGCTGCTGCTTGAGAAACCTTCGCTATTTAATTACTGTAATTGGTAAGTTAATTATGTAAAAATGAACATTATAACTGAGTGAAGTGACTTACACAATGTTTAAAAATAATTTACAGAATTAACATACTTTAAATAAAACTGACAACTCAAGTTTTGTAGTCAAAATCCACCATATCTCCTTCCTCTTAAGTCACTTCACACTGTCCCAGGAAGTATTTACAAAATGACATACATATGAATAATTTACAACCTAACACTTAATCACATACACTACTGCTATCAATAACCAACCAAAAATTATCATCCTTACTAACCTGACTATTCTGGCATTCATTATTTGCTTCTACATGAAGATTCTTACTTACTGCAGGTTTAGGGTAAAAAAAAACCCACTAAAATCGGCAATTTCACTGCTTATTTCTCAAAACAGGTCATCCAATCATCTAGTAATCCATTTATACTTAAATTACCATTCACTCTTTCACCTATCTGATCATCTATTTTTCTTATTGATCATCTATTTTTCTTATTGATGAATCTTGCTTTTCTACTGGAAACAACCATGCTATAAGTTATTTTGATTTATCTCACTCATTCTTCCCTACTGATCAACTGTTCTCTTGCACTTTTACTCATATCTTTCATTCCTTTTACTCTTTTGGTTTTTGCTTTGATTGTTTCTATCAAAACTGTGTATCATTTAGGAGACTTTCTTCACTCTCATCCAGTTCATCCATAATTTACATTCTCAAGCATTCATTCACTAGATGCATTCTCATATACCTAGGAGGTTCTCTTCCATTTACACAGTTGATTACAATGTGCCCTAACCTACCCCACACTTCAGTCTTCACCTTCACTTTCTAATAAATAACTTGAACCATTCAATCAAACCTTTTTCACAATACAAGGACCTTCAAGCTTTAATCACAGTTTACTAACATTCACTCTACCTTTCAGCTACCTCTTGTAATACTTTATCATCCACTTCATGACTACTAAACCAGTCATTTGCTTTCCTCAATATCTTTATCATCCTCATTCAATTGTATCTGCGGGTCTTACAATCTCTGAAAATTTTTTAAAGAATAGCAAGGAGATATACCAGTGTTTGATGTATACTTCCAATATACACCCACAATGCTTTACAAACATGCAAATCCCATTCACCCTTAGCTCCAGCCATCAGTCATAACAATTCACTCAAGGTTCTTGCCGTCCTCTCTGCTCATCCATTCTCACTTGGCATATACCGTGTCAAATACTTGTTTCACACCCCATTCATCCCTAACATATATTCAAACATTCTTCCAGTAAATTCCAACCCATTATTGCTCAACAATTTCACTGGTCTACATACATTTTGGGAACAACACTTTACTCACCAGATTTGTAGTACTGTATCACTTTTTTTATTCTTAATGGACGCAGCATATGCTAATTTACTAATATGGTTAACCATCTGGTTCATCATCACAACCATTCCACACATCCACTTCTTGTTATTGGTGAAGAGATACAGTTGATCACAACCATCTCAAATGGCTCGCTCACTCTTAATCATATACAGTTGATCAAAGCCATCTCAAATGGCTCGCTCACTCTTAATCATATACAGTTGATCACAGCCATCTCAAATGGCTCGCTCACTCTTAATCATATACAGTTGATCACAGCCATCTCAAATGGCTTGCTCACTCTTAATCATATACAGTTGATCACAGCCATCTCAAATGGCTCGCTCACTCTTAATCATATACAGTTGATCACAGCCATCTCAAATGGCTCGCTCACTCTTAATCATATACAGGTACAGTTGATCACAGCCATCTCAAATGGCTCGCTCACTCTTAATCATATACAGTTGATCACAGCCATCTCAAATGGCTCGCTCACTCTTAATCATAATACAAGTTGACTTGCATACATATGTTTATACCTTCCTTTCTGACATGTCTCTCATGCTGTAGCTACATCCACACGATTTTCTCTAGGTATGGAGTAAAAACCTGCTCTTTTATATATTCAATCAACTTATAATTACCCATATGCCTGTATCTATTGCGCACAATTTGCATATCGCAGTTGCAAAATCGAACCCCCTTCATACACAGTTTCCCTGCTCTTTTATCATTTACTGCACTCAACCAATGGGTCCAGATGCCCTACAAATATGTGCATAATGTCCACTCTGCAGTTACCATACACTCCTACAATTCTCTGTTTCTCAAGTCCTTGCTGTATGCCCTACATTTCCTCATTTAAAACACTTGACTCTATCCAAACTCACCACATACAAAACATGTTCTCTATGTACACCTAAATTCACTCTTCCAGTGTCCTCTCCCATATCTAAAATGTTTCACACTTGATCTCTCTCATGTCATTTGTAGTGTTAATTTTCCTTTCAGCACAAACTTCTTTTGCTTGTTCCCTTCTGTTACTGCTTTTTCTTTTAAGTGACTTTTCATCTATTCTCTGACTATAATAATTTAAACATGTCTTTATCACACAAACCAAAACCTTCATTAGTGCGTCTATAAGATTTTACATTCTTACCTGCATATCCCCTTTACTTCTAATTCTTCCTACATACCACATCCTCAAACTCATAATCTTCAATTATCTCCAATGGTTCATCCAACATTGATTTCTGACCGATTAATATAATTTTCTATCCCTTTTCAAGTTCAGAAAATACTACCTGATCGCCAAATTTCTTCCTCACTAAGGTCTTCAATTGATGTGCATACATTTGTAAACTTTCATTCATTCCCATTCAGGCATCCTTACACTCATTTTTCTTCTATCTATTCATCCTCACAACTCACAACTATTTATCTCTTCCTCACTACAGCTTGATCCTCTTCACTTGATGTATAAAATAATTCCCACTTTTATTCATTTTGTGCATCTTACATAACTTGCTTCTTTTCTTTTTCTTTTCCATTCTTTTATTGGGACCACTGCCTTGTGTTCATTTTGTTCTCTACTTCCTCCTCTTCTTCCCAATTGCACATTATATTCATAATTTGCATCATCGTATCAGCCATATTTCCTTCCATCCTTTCTTCCATTCTTTTTTTCTGACTCATTCATTTTCCATGCTCTCTTTCATCTGCTTTACAAACATTTTCAACTCTTCATTCTTCTCCCTCAGCCTTTCAATCTTACTTTCCTTTCTTACCAACTCATGCAAAGCCTTAATTCCCTTGTGTATTTTGTCAATTTTGTCTAGTTTTACTCACTCTCATACTTAACTAAATTACAACTACACTTACCTCCAGACTGCTTCATGTGGCCTCTACTCTAATACTGAATTGCCTTATGTTGGGCATCAAATATATACCATGGGGGTGGATACATAAAGCAAACTGAAGTTCTCAAATCCAAAATAATATAAATTTTCATAATAAAATTTACTATTTAGATACTTACCTACTGTCAAAGATAGTTTACATCTCCGTGCTGACAGGCGAGTTGGCATTCAAATTAGAGATCAAATGGCTGCCTGGATGACTGTCTAGTACACCTGTTCCCCACCAGATGTGTTCTGAATGTTTTAGCTCTTGTCAGAATTCTTCTTTACAGCCCACTATGTTGTGGGGAGGCTGAGTGGGGTCTACTTTAACAATAGGTAAGTATCCAAATACCGTAATAAATTTGATTACGGAAATTTGTATTTGGGATGAATCTTACCTATTGTTAAAGATAGCTGATTCCCACACTGATAAGAGGATGGTGGGTAGTGCAGCTAGACAAAATCCGCTCAGCCAATCAAGCTAAAGGTTTCTTGCGTGAAACCCAAAACATTCTTACCTGATCTGGAATCCTTTCTGGATCTTACAGCTGCCACAAGTTGGATTCCATTCAGGGAGCAAGGCTCTCATATGTGTGCAGCAAAGAGCAGCCTTGCAGAGAAAACTGCTTCAGTCCAGCCAGAATGAAACAGAAATGTCATGAGGGAACCCCTGTGCCTGGGTCCAAAAGCCCTATAAGATGAGTCACTAATAATAAAGATCTTTACGATATCAAGGTATGCTCCTTTACGATATCAAGGTATGCTCCTATACAATATATGTAGCTTCATGACCCCCAAAATATTAAAACCCAGGATTTGAAACAAAGAGCCTCAACGACTGCTCTTTCTTCAGTTCAAGAAAAGACTTTACCCGATACGAGTGGCGGACTAAGGGTTTTACTGTTTTCAAACACGATTCTGCATACTTATGGTAATGAGTGGTCAAAACCAAATTGCGCTTCTACTGCAATCCCATCCTGAAGGGACAAATTGTCATAAAACTAAATGAAGTTACAACAGCTCTTACATTATGAATGTTTACCCTCCATAAAGTAAAAGTATGGAGCTAGTTTTCATGCACTAGCATAATCAAATATGTAACAGAGAACCTCATATTCTTTGACGAACACATTCTAGGTTTCTAAAACCACAAAACAAAAGGTTAACTTTTCCTCTTCCAGGCTTAACCTTCTACAAAGATATTCTAGGTTTTCTAAAACCAAAAAGCAAAAGATTAACTTGCCTCTTCCAGGCTTAACCTTTGACAAAGACATCTAGGTTTTCTAAAACCACAAAACAAAATGCTAACTTTGGCTCCTCCAAGCTCAACCTTTGACAAAGATATTCTAGGTTTTCTGAAACCACAAAAATGACATTTTTTATAATAAAATAGTTTTATATACACTTACCCAGTAATTACTTGGCTAAGAGTTTCTGCTCACACGACAGCTTGAATTTGAAATTCATGGTAGTGATTCTTTTGTTTATGTAGGTGACTTGCCCCGCCCACTTTCGGGGTAAGAGAGGAACAACTCAGCCAAGAGCTTCAATTTGTTTATGCTTAAATGTCCATTCGAGGGGAGGAGGGCAGGGTCTGTCCATAATTACTGGGTAAGTATATATATAAACCTTTATTTTATTATAAAAATGTCATTTTTATATAAGTAACTTACCCAGTAATTACTTAGCTGAATCCACATCGACAGGTGGTGGGGATTCATGGACATCTTATACACCAAAACATTAATAAGGTTAATGAATTTGAGAACAGAAAATAGGCTAGCATTGATACAATGTTTGTTGTTTCCTTACCTGGTGAGAGAGCTACTGCAGGTAGATAGTGCCTCTGGTTGGAGCTCATCTCAACCTTGTAGTAGCATGGAGGTATAGCCAGGGGCACCTCTACTCAAGTGGGGACTTAACAACAAAGGAGTAATCCGATAGCTGACAAAGTATTAGTAGGGGCTTTGCGGCAAAGGACATTTCCGATGGCCAACAAAGCATCAATTTGCCCCTGCACGGGGCACAGTACCACAGTCAAGAACAACCAGACAGTGCTGTCACCTACACCACATAAAAACAATATAACCACTTCCCAAAACTAAAAAACTGGTGGGCACTCCAGGTACATAGTAACCCCTGAGCTCCCCTAGGACTCAACACCCTATGTCAAGGCGAAGAGACAGAAGGATGGAAAGGATGCTTCCTACGCTTCCTCACCCAACACTATGCTAGCCACGGACAAAGGTCCTAAGGTACCGCAGTTCTCGTAGACCATTTCTACCTCTCGCAAATAATGCATAGCGAACACTGACTTGCATTTCCAGTATGTTGCTTGTAGAATAGAAGCGAGGGATAGATTATGCTTAAAGGCTAGCGAGGTAGCAACAGTCCTAACATCGTGAGCTCTAATCTTCAAGACAGGTAAAAGATCCTCTCCAATCTGGGAGTGCAACAATGAGATCCCTTAAAAAGAACATGAGGGCATTCTTTGATAAGGGTCTAGAAGGGTTCTTCACCGAGCACCAAAGATTACTTGGCGGTCCTCTGATTTTCTCAGTCCTTTGGAGATAGCATCTCAAAGAGCTCTCACAGGGTAAAGAGCCCTCTCCTCTTCTTCTGTACCTAAAATATCCACTAAACCTTTGACGGAAAAAGAATGAGGCCAGGATTGTGATGGATTCTCGTTCTTGGCTAGAAGCCCAGGGTGAGGGAACAAACTGCGTCCCCCCGGGAGAATCCAGTTCTTTTATCTATCGCATGGAGCTCACTAACTCTCTTAGCAGTAGCTAGGGCCATGAGAAAAATTTTCTTACGTCCTGGTTCCGAGAAAACGTTTCTTCCTTCCTAAGCCTGGAAGTGTCAAACAACTTAATGAGGTCAGAAAGATCCTGATTCGAAGAGATGTCCAATCCTCTGTGTCGAAAAACAGAGCTGAGCATTGACCTATACCCTCTAATGGTCGAGGAAGACAGACCTGTCGAGGATCTCCAGTATAGAAGGAAATCTGCTATTTGAGCTATACAGTAGTTGTCTGAGATGATGAAATGTTGTCTTCTACACCAGAGTCTAAAAACTGTCCACTTTGCCTGGCAGACTCTATTGGAAGATTGTTGTATACATTTAGCAACAGCTTCCGCCGCACGTCTTGAAAACCCTTTTGCCATATGAGCTTGCTGACAGTCGAAATCTTGTTAGGGCCAGAGTGGATGTACTTTGATAGAACCTCCTGAAATGGGGTTGTTTGAGCAGAATTCGAATCGAAGGAAGGAGCCTTGGAAAGTCTAGAAGGAGACCAAGGAGTTCTGAAAACCATTCCTTCCGAGGCCAAAACAGAGCTATTAGGGTCATCTTGACGTTTTGGTGAGACTGAAATTTGTTCAGAACCTCCCTTATCATCCCAAATGGAGGGAAGGCGTAAAGGTCTAGGTTGGACCAATCCTGAAGCATGGCGTCTGTTGCCCATGCTAGAGGATCCGGAAGAGGGGAGCAGAACAGAGGGAGACAATGGTTCCTGGGTGTCTCAAATAAATCCAGGGTCAGTTCCCCCCCGTTTCCATAAGTCGGCACAAACCCGACGGACCAGGGTCCACCCCATAGGGAGGATCCGCCACCACACTGAACTTCCCCTGAATGAAACGTGTGACCAATTTGGTCTAGTTCCAATCTGCCCAAAGAAGCAGAGCCTTCGCTGTCTTGTAGAAAGAGAGAACAAGTGAGTTCCCCCTTGAAGCCTGATGTATGCTGAGGGAACTGACTTCCTCTGAGAGGGCTGAATACCTCTCCAATCCTACAGAGGAGGCCATCAATGCAACAGGCGTGTTGACTACGGGAGGCCTCTCCTTGTAGGGGATAGAGTATCTCTCCTTCAGAACTTTCACTACCCACTGCTCTGCCCCTTTTGCACTCCATTTCTCCAAGAAGAGATGGAGTCTGGCACCCACAGGAGCATGGAGGATTGAATCCTCACCTACGAACGCAGGGCTTCGAAGAGGATTTCTTGATAGCTCATGAGGTGAAACGAACTATTGCTCTCGGTCTTGATTGCGACCTCTGCCTGCCACCTCAAAAGGGCTGCGGCTGAAGAGGTGAGCTTGACTTGATGCTGAAGGTGGCCCATTCCCTGGGGCATCTAGCAGACTGTTAGAAGATCTTGTGTAGATTTCTTGTGCAGGTTCGACACAATCTCATGAACAGTGGTCTGTGGAAACAAGTGGTGTCTTTCGAGAGGGGAGAAGAGGAGAGCTGACTTCTGCGACGTGGTCACGCCCTTGGAGGTGAAGGAAACCCAGAGCTCCCTCTTTTTAAGAATACCCATGGCATAGAGGGAGGCCAACTCCTGTGAGCCATCCCTAACAGCCTTATCAGCCCAACAGAGTACAGTAAACCCCCGTATTCGTGAGGGATGCATACCACATCCCCCCGCAAATAGCTAAAACTAGCGAATACTTAGAACCCTTTTAAAAACACTTAGAACTGCCTATTTTGATAGTTCAAATACAAAAAAAAGATTAAAATGCTTATACAGGTATTATCCTACTTACGATGGGGTTAGGCTCCAAAAAACCCATTGTTGGAAAAAACATATCTCGAATATAGCCTAGCCTACACTAGGGTATTCAGTACCATGTATACATATATGGTAGCCTAGCCTACACTATAAAGTATACTCTATACATACACAGTATAGTAATTATTAATATCAGCTAATTCTGGAGGTTCATGCAAAGTGACTTATGACATTCAATACAAAGAGAAATTGAACAACAAACAAGACTTAGCTTAGTCTATACTATGGTATATCACATACATATATGGTAGCGTAGCCTACATTATACAGTACTCTGTATTCACATATCGTATTATACAAACATCAACATAATGAATATGCATCTTTTCCATGGATCTTTTAAAAATGATATGCCTTAATTCACTGTATCCAATAATATTGTATATCGGGTGTTTCGAAATTAGAGGGGCCCCCTCCACAGAACAAAAGGAAAGTTATGAAGTTTTCTGCTATAGCCTATCTCCAAGTACATTATTTTAAGTTTCTATTAAGCTATTTTTCATTTTACATTTCTTGTATTTTCATACTGTGTGACGGAGTTAGATACAGCCATGGCTAACGACTTGGAGGAAATCAGGTGGATTCACCAAATCCGGGCTATAATCTTCAGAGAGGCCAGGGATGCTGGCGTATCTTCATTTCACGTTCCTGGATAGCTAAATACATTAAAAGAGATGAATCCTTTGTTAAAAGGTACTGGAACAAAAATCCATATGACTGTCATTGCAAAAAGAGTGAGAATCTTGGAAGGTCGGAAGTCCTTTCTCATCATAGCTGAGGCAGTGGGTAGACCATGTAAATTGGCACTTGAACTAGAAACAAAAAGGGAAAAGAAGAGAAGTTATAGTGCTGTATATCGTGAGTTGAAAAAATCTGGTATCAAGCCATTTCATGTTATCAGCAAGCCCAACATCACTCAGCAACAGAGAGAAGACCGTGCATGGTTTTGTGGTTCATTTCTTAAAGATTGGGATGAAGCCGACTTTCTCCATGTTGCTGCATCAGATGAATTCTTCATTTACACAGTCAGGAAGCCAAATCATAAAAATGACATCATTTGGGCTACAAATTGGATAATATCAGTGTAATGATTTCCATCATTACACCACTTTACCCGTACGGAAATTGGTTTTCATATATCAAGGACAACCAATCCCTTAAATTACAATATTAAAGGTAGACTATAAATCTAACAATAACAATGCAGGTCTTGCAAACAGTAAACACTTCCTATCTTTCAACCAGAGATATAAACTGCAATGTTTAATCAGTAAGGTCTGCTAAGAGACATACAGAGCAAGTTGTGGGATGCCACCCTTAAGGCATGTTTCTACCTAACTATCCTAATAATTTTACCAAGCTAAACACTTATGTCAGCGTGATCTTAAATTCAGATAAGATCAAGTCACTCCTCATTAAGGGTATAATCACTTGTGATCATTTTTCTCACAACACTCACTCACTTCGTCAATCAGGTTCATTCACTCAACAACCATAAGCAGGAAAAACTTTCCTTTGGAGATAATATACCTCTTAAAGTATCCTAATGACTAACTTAAGCATCAGTCACATAACTTGAACAACACAACCAGAGTTTGTAAAGCTTTTGGATGGGTTACTCTTCATACAAAACTCAACTGAGTACAAGTTCCCTGTACACAAAACAAGCAGTGTCATCATCAGATCTATAATCTAAGAATACAATATACAAGAATATACTTGGAAATTCATATAATGGTTATACAGTATATATCAAATTGTCTGAAGCATGCAAATATACAAAAATATTCTTCACAGAAAATACAAAAATACTGTACACAATGCAGTATAAAAAAAAATACGATGACCTCAAATTTCTTCTATTAACCTAGAGGGAGGAACAATATTACTAGCACCTCTGGTTTGTACTTTTTCATTCACTACATCAGGAGTGATAACGTTCATTTCATGCATGCATTTTTACTAACCACTGTTCTTGCCCTATAAAGAGTTTCACCTTGTCAGCAGCACGTTCAATTATGGTTTGTTCAAACGTTTTTCAACTCATATTTCGTACCATCTCTAAACACTTTGGTTACTACATATGGACCACACCACCTGGGGTTTAATTTCTTACTAGTGCTAGGAATCCCATTTTCTTTTTTAACCCACACAAGAGTGTTTTCATCCACTTGCTCATTTTTTCTCTTTTGATTGGCTATTGCATGATACTTACTGGCCATCTCTCTATGAGTTTTCTGAATTATTTCATGAGCCTTTGCAATGGCAGAGTCTTCTCCATCATCAATAATTGTGGGTAACACACTAGTCACTTGTCTAGGTGCTCTACGAGAGAAAAATACATAGTGAGGTTGCTCACCAAGAGTAGTATGAAGAACAGAATTGAGCACACGCTGTGTTTCACCTAAGTGCTTAGGCCATTGATAAGGATATCCTTTACACATTACATTCAGTGCTGTTTTCATGGTTCTATGCATCCTTTCACTTAAACAGTTTCCTTGCAGTAACATCTGTGAACAACTGCGGTCATTCTCTAAGACAATATGGCCGTCAACGCACATGTTCAATATTGTGCAGTGATAGATTGTCAGAATTCCCGACACAAAAACCCAGAGCTGGCATTTTTTTGTTTCCCAAACCCAGGAAAAAAGGTTGGAGAAGAGGCAAAGAAGGCAGTAGACAGGTAAATTCACTTTACACACACTGAAAACACCATGTAATGTATGATGAAAGTTTGGATCCTATACTGTATTACTGATCAAACTACAGTCATCGTAACGACTTTGCCTTGGCTTTCATATGGTGAACAAATTAAAGTCATGCTTACTGATTACGTTACTACAATAATTTTTAGTGTCAATTTTATTATAATGATGTCTCAGTGACATCTACAGTAGTTAATCTTGGCCAAATTAGGCCTGAAGCAGTCTAGTAGTCTAGAGATCTCTAGTCTAGACATGTAAATGTTTACTGTGAAAATAAACAAATTTCCTATATGTTATAACAATAAATCACAACCCCCAACCTTGTTGGCCTGATAGTAATATCTGTTTCACTATTTTAGATGTCAGAAGTGGTAGATTAACACACGTCGATGTGACCTGAACTTCAAAAGGGATTATAAAAGTATTCTTCAGTTGTGTTTGTGCGAAGATCATTTTGACATGGATCAATTCATGTGCCTTGCTGAAAAAGGTAAATTATCCGTACAACTAAATATCATGTAACATAAAAGCTTCAAGAAGGCCTGATAATTATAATCTTTGGTTAGTATTTTACTAGTTTTAGTAGAATTACTGTTATTGTCACAAGAATGTTAAATCTGTTTACAGCTTTATTACTCAAGGATATTAGTATTTTATTTAATTGAGCATATATTTATTACATTTTCACCCCCAGGAGTTCCAAAAAAAAAAAAAAGAAAAAACTTAAGGAAAGATGCCATCCCTACTTTAATAAAAAAAATCAGAATGGTCCAAAGAAGTTGTATTCTAGACATGTGATAAAACGAACAATTCAATCTGAAGCTGACACACTTCCCAGGAAAAGAAGAGGTAGACAGCTTTTGTTTCCTACTTGCATATACATAATGCAATTAGTTTTTTAAGCTTTCTTTCATGCTCTTGAAACTGATTTTAGTTAATATTCACTGTTTCTTGTAGTGTTTACAGTTGCTGAGTTTTACAATTAAATCATTCTACTAACTTTGTGTCACGACGAAATTCATGAAATTTCAAGAAGGTACATTTAATATCCAGTGTGGGTATGCAAGGCTATACCTGGATGGGTCATATAAATGAGGGTGCACACTCGTTTTACCGCCAGTAAGTTTAAAAAGCTTAATATATGTGTGAAATATCAGTTATAACTTATCAAATATAATTTTATATATACAGTAATAGAATTTATATATATAGTTTTAAAAAATGAGATACTTTCAAAGATTTTTAAAATTTATTGATATATTTTTCTTACAGAAGAGGAACAGACTGTTGAGGAACCTGTGGAAGTGTCACCAGCCCCTGTGATAATTACCCCAACAAAGAAAAACTTGAAAAGGAAGAATGAAACATACAGAAAAAGAAGTTTGCATCTCAAGAAGGAACTTATGAAAACTAGACGTGAATTGTACCATCAGAAAAAAGAGAAGTCTCACCTGAAAATTGCAGGAAAGGTGATAAAAAAGTGCACTGAAGGCCCTGCCTGTGATCTGGTTCTTGCACAACTGACCCAGAGGAAGCAGAAACGCTGGAGTGACAATATTAAATTGTACTGTCTGTCATTGTATTACAAGTCCTAATTGCATTACAGATATCTCTGAGAAAAAACAAAAGCTGTGTAGAACTTCTTTTCCAGGGAATATTCAGCAAGTGTCAGATTAATACAAGATTCTCATCATGTCTGGCAACTCTCCTGAAAAATCATTGGACCATTCTGATTTTTTTATTAAAGATACTGTAATATTGCCTTGATGTTTTTCTGTTTTTTTTTTTTTGAGCTTTGTAGGTTGTGAAGATAGAAAATGGTTTTCAAGATATATGGAACATTTACAGGAAGAAACTTAAGCAAGTACTGGTATTCAAAGCCAATGGGTTATTTAACATTTTGATGCAGCCAATAGCAGGAATTTTGTATCAAGCTCCTCAACTACAGCACATATGATGAGAACTCTTATCATGGAATGTCTTGACATGTTAAGTCAGACTGATATTTGATTGTAAACAGTTGTTTCTTCACCTTACTAACAATCAAAACTTGTCAAAGAATTGAATCACAGCAGAGAAGCCTATCTGTTGCACCAAAACAAGAAAATCTTCATTTCTGAACCCCAATCTTCACAAACATAATTTTCAGGCTCACCTGTGTCACCCAGTGAAATGGTTCCAATCACACATTTCTAGGTATAACTATTCTAAATATACCAGAGAAAAAGCTATCCATGATGCTGGGGTTACTACCAAGGTCGAGCACCATAATTTGGTGTTATATGTACTAGGGGTGATTTGGAAAAACTATCACAGGTCTTCATCCTAGAGATCTCTCTATTCTCAAAGTCCCAAATTTGGGGTGCTGTACCAAGGATTGCCTCCAAGATCACCCACTAGGAGCCTCCACTGCCGCCATCTTTATTCCAATTTTAGCACAAGCAAAAATTATTGTAAACATTTTGCTTTTCGTGATTGTGTTCTGTTTTTCAGCTCATCATGTCCTCCAAGTTTTCCACCATCTAAGTTGAGTACTATTTCTGATTGGTTTGTTTAAGTAGAGACATTGTACTAATGAATCGTAAATATTGTTTACCAGTGTAAATAGTTCTTTCAGTGAGTGTGAGCTATGTGTGCCTGCCTTTCCTGTTTTCGACCCTCAGTCTTTGCAACTTTCCTATTAACAGAATCCAACCTTTTTTTACTCCGTTCAGTTTGGAGCTTAATTAGAGAATTTACCATGCCAGCTCTGAGGTGAAGAACCTGGTATCATGGCTGAACTAGGCTCAACCTTTTCTGATAATAGAATTTGAGTCTTTTTATCGGTCTCCTTCCTCCACCAGCGAGCTGGTACCTTCTCGATGGTGTGATTTATTTTATCATGATGGTAGCTGATATGTACAAGGATGGATGGCATGTCCATTCCTGGATTAATTTATGCATGTGATTCGGCATCAGGGGTAGGCCATCTTGGTACCTAACGTTACCTATATAACCCATGTTTTCTGGACCTTCTCTGCTGCCAAGTCAATTATGTATTTATATATGTATTTATATATGCTTAATCTTTAGGCTAACCCACATCACGAATGGTTGACTTAATTATGTCTTGTTGTTCATACTTGGTAGTTTTATTTCTAATGTAAGGTAGTTAACTAGCCTAATTACCTAGGCTGATGCAGGACAGCGCTCTTACACAATGCTCAGGCTACCTAGCTCTCCTGACCAAACTCTTACGGTTTTGGGGAGTTAGGCTAGTGAGGGCAGTTCCCCGTTCACACTTAGAAAACCTGACCAGGTGGATTAGGTTTTTGGAGGTGAGGTTAGGCTAAAAAGCAAGTTCCTCATTCACAATTAGCCCCTGGCCAGGAAATTAGGTTTTTGGAGGGTAAGGTTGGTTTAGTATGAGGGCTCCTCAATTCATATTTTGCCACCTGACCAAGCTGTCTCGGTTTGGATGAGTGTGGCTGAGTTAGAACAAAGGTCCTTCTCCCCTGACAAGGTGGCACTAATCCTGACCTTCCTGACCAGGCCAAAAAGCTTTGGTTTTTGGAGGTAAAGGATCAGTTAACTCCGTGATATTCATACAGCCTAGTCCCCCTGATTTAGTTAACGAAAAGAAACAAACCAGCGACATCCTCGTAAGAGGAAAGCCGTATTGTTCCTCGGCAGGTTAATAGAAGGTTATGAGTCGTCTTCCAGAGGGTGCTTCCCACCTGACTGGTCGCCATTCGCCGGGTTCCGCCACTCACCTATTTTCCTAAGTGGCGGTTTTGTTATTTGCTTCTAATTGCTTTAGTAGTTTAGCTGGAGCGTCGAACACTGTCCCATTATAATAACAGTTACGTATGTTATATTCGTCTCCGCCCGGGCTATCGGATCTTTCATTGTTTTTGTCCATTTAACCACTCCGATGATGGTATGGTTCTCGGTTGTTTGGCGGTTTCCATTATTGAGTTTCCGCCCTGAAGCGTTGAGAAAGCTATATACAAACCCTATTCCGCTCCTTGATCCCATATCATGCGACACAATGAGATTTCAGTGACTAATTAGGAGTATTAAGAGGTACCTGTTTATAACATATATAGTAGTTAACCATTCGGTAGCATAATCTATGTGTTTAGACTTTTGCTTGACTCAGTTCCGGTGGGTTTTGCCTTGATGATTCGCATGTATCATCATCCATAATTATGTTAAGGTAAACTGTGACTGCGGACTTAGTTCGGCGGTCTTGCCTTAATGATACTCATGTACCATCATTCCACTTACAGATGGTAACGTTATTAGGATAGCCAGGGTGAAACATGCGTTCTCCAGCAACCCAGCGGACTCAAGGTGTGTCTCTTAGCAGACTGTCTGCGGTGCATGTTGGGGATTGCAGTTTATATCTCTGGCTTGAAAGATTTGTTACGCTGTTTGCAAGAGCTAGTGTCCGATTGAGTTAGTGTTAGATTTAGAGTCTAACCTTTAGTCCCCTTTTGATTTAATGGGATATGGATGTCCTTGAAAATTAGGAAATATTTTCAGTAAGTCCTACCTTCTCTTCCAGTCTAACCCTGCAATGTGAAATCATTCGACCCTGAAGACCTGGGTAGCGGATTTGGGATGGAACGTTGCATCTGGCCACCACGTGCTGTCGGAGGAAGAATCTCCTCTATCTGCCCGGATGCAGCAACATGGAGAAAGATCAGGCAAGAGACGAGCCCTCCCAAGACGACAACCTTGCGGAGAGAAATGAACCACCAAACCCATGAGCGTTCTTGACCTCAGGTAGAAGGTGGGTGGTAAGTGAGGCAGGTGAGGATAGTTTAAATAGATCCTATTTGATTCAGATTCTTCCTCTTCCTTCCAGGATTTCCCAAGTCAGCTAACCTTGGGGACAGATCTCGGTCTGTTATCTAGTTCAGGGTGAAATCTCTGAAAAAGGACTTACCAAAGTCCTCTAGACCTCAAAGGTCTGATCCACCAGACTCCGATCTTCAAGATTCGTCACTGGCTCCCAAACCGGTGACAGTCATATGGCTTTTCTTCAGGGTACCAGAGATTCAAAGCTAAGGATTCAGCCTAGCTTTGACTCTGATGTTTTACTGCTGATCCAGGATCGACTCAAAAATGAAGAGGCGCAAGATCTTTTGTCTCAGCTTGTCACAAGCTTAGAGACCTCCGGACAGTCAGTGCTGTCATTGGCACAAAGTGCAGGCCCAGGGCTTGCTATCTATTCATCCAATCTGGAGCAGCACAACAATACAGGTTGTCCCGGATGCCTCCAAACTGGCCCCCTTTGATAAGGGGAACCCTTGGAGCTGGCCCTGCATGCTCCCCTGTATAATGGCACTTTTGACTGTTGAGGGGGCACTCGTCGTCTGGAAGAACTGGAGTTCTTTCCAGCCGACTTAGTGGATATCCAGGCTTTGCCAGGTTAACTGAGGAAGCCTGGATTAGGTTTGATAAGGTCCTAAAGAAACAGTCAGAGGGCCAAGCTCAATCCACCCTGATGCGCGCTCTCATAATGGGATATGCGAGAACACAGAGTACCCCTTTTAAGAAGTTTCACGATGTTCTCTGTATGTGACTACCATCCCTACCCCCTGCACTACTAAGATTGTTTGAGTTGACCCTCCAGGCTGGGATAGATGGCAAGCCTATGCCTCAACTCCGGGAGACAGATCCTACTTCCCTTCTCTTCCCCGGAGATTCGGAATGTTGGTTGGGAGCTCCGGCAATGTTCACGGTGGGGAAACTCGATCCCGAGTGTGCCTCCACCCTGTTCAGCGAGCAACTTCCCAGGATTCCGGAGGCTCTGCTGAAGGCGGAGTATGAGGCTAAGTGCAGGTTGAGTCGCTCCCTGCATTCCGTCACCATCTCAGAGGTAACGGCATTAGCTTACAATGACGAACCTCTGTTTCAGGTCCTCACGAAGTCGTTATTGGCGTCCTTCCAATCGGACCTTTATGACTTCGTGGTTGCAAGACAGAACTGCCGGAAACACATCTTCACAGACGCCACCATCAGGCATGAGCCCAATAGACTCATGAAGAGCTCTATCTGGGGACCTAACCTCTTCCCAGAGGATGAGGTCAATAATGTCATGGCAGAGGCAACTAGAGCGAACCAGAGTCTTCGCTCTTGCTGGGGCCTTCCTTTCAAAAGGAAGTTCTCTGAGACCTCCGGACCTCAACCTAAGGAAAGGAAAAGGTTCAGGAGATTCCAAGGCTATAAGAAACCTCAGGCTCAAACTGTGCTTCAGGCGGTACCGGTCTCACAGATCAGCCAGCCTTCTACATCCAAGACACAACCTCAGCAGCAGTTCGTACTGATGCAGCCGGCTCAGCAAGCTTCTGCTCCGCCAGCCTTCGTGACGTCCCCAGCTTTCAACGCCTCGTTTGAAAGCCAAGGGGCGTTTCGGGGGTACAATAGGCATGCGAGGGGAAGCAGGGCTAGAGCCGCCTACAGAGGTAGAGCAGCATCCAGACCTCTCTCACTTGGAAGAGGAGGCCGTGGAGGCAGAGGAAGTAAGGCCTCCTAATCAATGAGACTCCACAGGTAGGCGGAGATTATATCTCTTCCGGGACCATTGGACCTTCAGCCCATGGGCCCACAGTATAATCTCAAAAGGTCTGGGATGGAGCTGGAGCAAGGGGCCTCCTCCGCCAGTCAGATTCCATCAACATCCATCCAAAGACTTACTGGACTTTGCAAAAGAACTTCTACAAAAGAAGGCAATAAAGAAATTTCAGGCCGTCTGTTCCCGAAGAAAGACTCACACAAGCAAGAGTAATTCTGGACCTGTCTCTGTCTCAACTTATACATTCAATGCGACAAGGGGTTCAGACTAGGAAAACAAGACACATATTATCACGTCCCCGGTTCGTTACCTAGGTTCAGTAGGAAAACAAGCATGTTCCATTTGGGCTCAACATAGCGCCCAAAATTTTTACCAAACTGGCAGAGACAGTAGTCCAAGAGCTACGGGCCCAAAGGGATCATGCTGGCGCATATCTGGACGATTGGATAATTTGGGCATCCAACGTCAAGGAATGTCGAAAAGCAACTTCCACAGTAATCAACTTCCTGGAATACTTGGGTTTCCAAATAAACAGGAAGAAATCCCATCTAGTTCGGCGGCTCAATTTCAGTGGTTGGGAATCAATGGGACCTAAACACACACAAACTGTCACTTCCACCAGCCAAAAGGAGGGAAATAGCCAAAGCTACCAGGCGGTTCCTCAAAAACAAAAGAGCCTCTCGTCATACCCAAGATAGAGTTCTAGGCTCTCTTCAGTTCGCTTCAGTAACAGACTTGTTGCTAAAAGCCAGACTGAAGGATATAAACAGGGTATGGCAGAAACGAGCCAACAGCAGAAACAGAGACAAGCTGTCTCTGATTCCGCAGATATTGAGGAAGAGGCTTCGACCATGGTCGACAGTCAAGAGTTTGACAAGGTCAGTGCCTCTTCAATTTCCCCCTCCATCGCTAGTGATCCATATGGATGCTTCCCTAAGCGGATGGGGAGGATACTCCCAACACAAGAAAGTTCAGGGAACATGGTCGACAGTATTCCGCCAGTTCCATATCAACATTCTAGAGGCAATGGCAGTATTTCTAACATTAAAGAAACTGCGTCCAGCCAGACAGATTCACATCAGACTGGTGCTGGACAGTGCAGTAGTGGTGCATTGCCTAAACAGAGGGGGCTCCAAGCCGAGCCATATCAATCAGGTAATGGTTGCAATTTTCTCTCTGGCAAGGAAACATCTTTGGCACCTGTCAGCTACCCATCTAGCAGGTGTTCGGAATATCATTGCAGATTCACTGTCCAGGACAACTCCGCTGGAGAAGAATGGTCCTTGGACAGGACATCGTTCGAGTGGATTTGTCTTCAGGTACCGGGTCTCCAGGTAGACCTGTTTGCCACAGAGAGCAACCACAAGCTTCCGTGTTACGTTGCTCCCAATCTAGACCCTCTAGCTCATTCCACAGATGCGATGTCAATCGACTGGAACAGATGGCAAAGGATCTATCTGTTTCCACCAATAAACCTGTTGATGAAAGTTTTACACAAACTCAGATCATTCAAAGGTCAAATAACACTTGTGGCACCCAACTGGCTGAAAAGCAGTTGGTTTCCTTTACTGCTAGAGTTGAAGCTCCAGCACAAACAGATCCCCAATCCAAGATTGACACAAGTAGTGCAAACTCAGACTGTGTCAGCTTCCTCAAGAATTCTGGATGCCCTAGCTTTATGGACTTCATGAAGTTTGCAGCTCAGAAAGACGCTAACATTGACCCTCTTAATACACTGTTCATAGAATCAGATAAGAGGGAATCTACTCTCAGACAGTATGACTCAGCAGTTAAAAAGTTAGCATTATTTCTGAGGGAATCTGAAGCTCATGAAATGACCACGAACCTAGCGATCTCCTTCTTCAGATCATTATTTGAGAAAGGATTGGCCACTAGTACTATTACTACAACAAAATCTGCTTTAAGAAAAATATTTTTACATGGCTTTTAATATTAACCTTACAGACTCATATTTTTCGTCAATTCCTAAAGCATGCGCTCGTCTTAGACCAGCAACCCATCCACACACGGTTTCCTGGTACTTAAATGACGTACTTAAATTGGCATCAGACACTGATAACGAATTATGTTCATACCTGAGTCTGTTAAGGAAAACGTTATTCCTAGTAAGTCTAGCCTCAGGAGCTAGAATTTCTGAACTGTCTGCTCTTTCTAGAGAGCCGAATCATGTTGATTTCCTCCCGTCAGGTGAAGTTCTGTTGTCTCCGGATCTCAGTTTTCTAGCGAAGAATGAAAATCCACAAAACAGATGGTCTCCTTGGAAGATTATTCCCTTCCACAGGATCTGTCTTTATGTCCAGTCAACACTTTAAAAGCTTATTTAAATAGAACTTCTCAGGCCCTCTTTTTGTTAGGGAAATTTCAGGCCTGAACAAATCATTTATTTTGTTAGGCCTGAAATCTTAGGAAAATGGAGGTACCATTTCCTTAAAGGCCATCAGGCAACAAATTCTTTATTTTATTAAACAGGCAAACCCGGATTCAGTACCTCGGGTACATGATATTCGAGCAGTGGCCACCTCAGCTAACTATTTTCATAACATGAATTTTGATGAACTTAGAAAGTATACAGGCTGGAAATCACCAACAGTATTTAAACGCCACTATCTTAAATCCCTAGAGGCTCTTAAATATTCCACAGTAGCTGCAGGAAGTATTGTTCCTCATGGTCCAGCTCAAGACTAGTTTATGTAACTTCTTTATCCTTTTTTGTTTGTAATCCTCGTTTACCTATTGGTATATTCTCTAGCCTACCTGCCTCGCTTGCTTGCCCTGCTTCTAGCCTTTAGGTCAGGCCTGCTTCACAGCCTGACTCCTACCCGTACCGTGGATATCCTGTTTTCAATCATAAATTGTTAGCCTTAAGTGTCTTGGTGTTGGTTATTTTATGATTTTAGACTGTGTGCCTTATAGTTTTGATTATGTTTTTGATCTTATAATTTGGGATTATTAAAACACAGTAATTTTTTCTCTTAGTTTTATTTAGCTCCATTAAGGTAATCTTTGGAGCATACCACCAAGCTCTTGTATGGCTCATTCTCTGTTACTATTTCACTATGTGACACAGGTCGAGCCCAGAAAAGGATTTTGACAAAGGAAAAATCTATTTCTGGGGGAAGACCTGTGTCACCCAGTGACCCATCCCTGTACTTCCTTTCCCACCCGGGTAGTATACCAAGCTTGGTGGGTGCTAATATTGGGATGAAGATGGCGGCCGCGGAGGGCTCCTAGTGGGTGAGCGGGAGGCAATCCTTGGTACGGCACCCCCAAATTTGGGACTTTGAAAATAGAGAGATCTATAGGATGAAGACCTGTGATAGTGGTTTCCACTCACCCCTAGTGCATACCGACACCATTATGGTGCTCGATCCGGGGGTAGTAACCCCGGCATTATGGATAGCTTTTTTCTCTGGTATATTTAGCAATAGTTATACCTAGAAATGTGTGAAATTGGAACCATTTCACTGGGTGACACAGGTCTTCCCCAAGAAATAGATTTTTCCTTTGTCAAAATCCCTTTTCATGTTGAAGGACATATGGTTAGCTGGAAATACACTTAACAGTTGCATCAACTGGACAGTTCAACAGTGGCTGGATTGAGGCTTGCACCTAAGTTGTCATACAAGCATATTAACTTACCACCATTCAGCAAAATGAAGGTGAAAACAGCAGCACAGGTCTTCAGTCACTCTGTCCATGCTGCTTTCATGACTTACATATGCACTGGTAAACTCCCCAGAGAGGCTATCTCAACAGCTACTTTTATCAAGAATATAGACTCTTTATTTGATGTGTTTAACAGCAATAATGTTAAAGATGTAAAACTATTCAGATGTGCGTTAAAGGTCAATGATAAATCACCAGCCTTAGAATTTTTACAGTACATGAAGCAGTTACTGAGTCATGTCAAAGTTCTAGATCTCAAGATCCAACCTCCAAGTATTAAGGGATGGATTTTATCCATAAATGCTTTGCAACAATTGCTTGATAACGTTAGTGAAATACCAGGCATTTCCTATCTTCTAACTAGAAAACTAAATCAGGATCCTTTGGAAAATTTCTTTAGTTCCATCAGAGCAAAAGGTGGTTTTGCTGATAATCCTGATGTCAATTCATTTAGGTCTGCATATAAACAATCCATGATAAAGTATTGTATGACAAAGTCAGAATTTTCAAATTGTGAATGTGATCTGAATACTATCTTGATCGAAATTTTTAATAAAAGTACACTAGGTGATCATTCAGATCAGACTAGTACAATTATTGAGGAGGATTTTGAAAGAGATCTTGAAAACACTTTGGTAACTTTCTCTGATTCTCAGTCACATGTTAATGATCTCTAATCCTTCACAAAATGTTGAAAATTTTAATGACAATGCTTTGTATTATGTGTCAGGAAATGTTGCAAATAAGTATTTGGATTCTCATAAATGTCAATCATGTGCTGAACTTATCAAAGACACTACAGCTGTTAACAAACCTTGTGCAACATTTATGAAATTCAAGTCTTTTCATGAGTCATTAGGTACAAGTAGTCATGGTCTTGCCTTTCCCTCTCCTAAACTTTACAATTACATTCAGCTTTATGAAGATGTTTTTATGACTTCATTTTTTTATATGATGCACGTTAACAAATTATGTCAAAGGTTGATGCATAAAATTCTATCAAACACAGATACTTCATGGATTCCATCTGCTAACAGCTGCTTTGACTTAGAAAGAATTACTAAACTTTACATGCCCATGCATATTCATTATTCTCTAAAGTTTTTAACAAATCATTGGCTAGTCAACCCAAAGCTAAAAGCAATTGTAAGTTGCTAAAGCTGCAACACATTTGAAGACAAATATATATTTTGAATCTTTGTACAATACAATATGTACTTCTATGTTATTTAAATTTTATGAAATATGTCTAAACATTAATTTTATTTTGTTTGCCATACAAATAGAATATGTTGGAATTAAAACATTAACTTTGTTATTATTGTCACTTGTTGCATTAAATAGTAAACATACAGTAGAAAGGTGTTCTTAAGAAAAACTGAAAAAGGGTTGTTCTACACCTACTACCATGTTACATAATACATTTATATATTTATGTTAGGAATAACTATCCTTTGCATAATCAGCTACCCTGATAATTCATTATATATCATTCTTTTTATTGAATACTCTGAGAAAGTTATAAAACGATTTAACATGCATTAAATCTAATTTACTTATAGAATTATATCAAAACGCCAAATTAAAGTCTTTGAAAGTCACATGGAGCTGAGGGTAGTTTTATTATCGCTGGTTGTACACTGACCGTAGCTATGAATGGCGCTTTTCACGTGTGTGGGACAGATTTTCACAATGGCATGTCGCTTCTTGTTTGGTTATTCTATGGTAATACCTGGATAAAAGGGATCGTCACCACAGTAATTCCTGTCAGTTCATTAAGACTGTTCGAAGGATGAAAATCCACATAAAAAAAGTAGAATTGTCAGTCGAACAGTCAACACAAACCCTTCACCCTCTTCCTTCCTCTCCCCACCTGTAGACTGCTATTCAGAAATTTCCTGGCGGCTCCGGGCTGGTCTCTAGTGTATAATATATATATGCACACACACACACACATATATATATATATATATATATATATATATATATATATATATATATATATATATATATATATATATATAATATATATGCACACACACACACACACACACACACACACACACACACATACATACACACACACATATAATATATATATATATATATATATATATATATATATATATATATATATATATATATATATATATATATATATATATATATATATATGATATATATAATAACTAGAAATTTTATTTAAAACAAGTCTGAAATCAATGACCAATAAAGAAAAATAGTCAAATACTGTCTGGTTTCCCACTCTAAATGGAAGATTGAGTTTAACCATTTCCCTAATGTTAACCCTTACCTAAATATGGTTAATTTTAATTATGAATTTGACATCAGCAAAATTTTAAGGGATGACATTTGCTTGACGTCTTTTGAAGTAATCAGAATCTCAAAAGTGTCAATGATAGGATATATGATTAGTAACCTCTGACTGTAATTAGATTACATTCGTTAAACATTCCAATGTGCAAGTATTCACTGTGAGGATGTGGAAAATGTCATTAAATTTCAAGGCAATGCAAATTTCATTAATTCTCAAAGCAAAGCTTCCTCAATGGGTTCCTTTTCTTACTGCTGACTTGGAAATTTTAATATTTTAATAAGAAAACTTCATTGTATTCTAAATGGGACAGCTGCAGGATTATGGCTACCTTTAAAAGGTCAACTTGCACTGCCTTTTCAGTCATCATACGCAAACTTTAAAAACTTAGCGAAACATTGGTGTCTGTATGGGCTGGAATTGTTATTGTTTGATTAGACGTAACAGTCATAATTGAGCCATACTTTCTTTCATATTAATCATAAATGCAAATAATTACAGCAAAACAGTTACAAAAGCCAGACAATTGTCCGTATTGCCTAAAACGATTGAATGAAAGCCTTTCAGCAAAATTATTGCATTTCTTTGAAGCACTAATTGATCACCAATAATGAGTTTGCATATTTATAAAACAACCATGTTGAACTAATGAATTGCTTTGATCTCTAACTGAAAAATGTTAACATTAATTATAGCGTTTTTATGCAACACGATTGATGTGATAAATAACGTGATAGCATTTCTTTAATCTTTGACTTTTATGAATCCAAAGATTTCACAGTTAACCTTAAATTAAGTAATTAACAAATTTGAATTCATGTTATTAATTATCACCGTGAAAATGTCTTCTTTACATTACCTATTTGAGCCAAGCAAGATTCTCAAAACAGCTTTTTGAAAGTTTTCCCTCAAATCAAAATGAAATGTATGCTTCAGCTTTTGATGCACAATTTGAGCCAAGCAAGATTTTGACGATAGCTTCTTGAAAGTTTTCCCCAAATCAAAGTGAAACATATGCTTCAGGTTTTGATGCAAAGACATATTAAAAAATTCTGGAGATTTAAGAACTTCAAGGAATATTATGAAGACTTTTATCTGAAGTGCACTGGAAAACATGTGAATGGAGATAATGTGTCTTGTGAGTGCTGAACTGGGTTTTTGTGTGGTAGTCTTACAGGAGAAGCGGCTCCTCTCTCTCTCTCTCATTACTGTGCTGTCCTCGAAATGGAAGCCTTGCCAAGGTCATAAAGTAATTTGAGTTGTCCAGTTTGCTAATAGGTTGTTTGTGGCATAACTTCTTCGATCCTAGAACTGTTTTATTTCTTTATTATTATTATTATTATTATTATTATTACTGATATATGTCACATTTACTTAAAAGCATTTTCTGTCCATAACTACAGGTGTATAGTAAACCTATTTTGTACCTTGTGAATTATTAGCCTTTACTCCTCTGCCACTGTATTCGCATAAATGGTGACTTTGATTAAAGAGAATATATCTAACGGAACTATCACCACCATCATCCTAGTATCATGACTGTCATCTTTTCAATCTTCACTATCTAGTGTTTTGTACCCCTTTCTTAATTATTTCCATGCAGATTTCTTTGGCTCTTCACGATTCCAGTACTTCTATATTCTCTCTATTCCATGTTTCCTCCCACTCTCCTTGTAGTAACCCATTCAATTAGCTCTTTCCTCCATAATAATTTATATAATTCTTTGTGAAATGAGTAAACCTATCAGACAGAATATAATTAAGCAAAGAAAAATAAACACTGCTGAAAGTTGAAATACACTTCAAGTTCACTAGAGTTATCTATTATACCAAACACTGAGGAAAATGAAATATCGAAACTGTAATCCAACAACCCTGTTCTGTACTGTAGTACTGTACATATTGTATTAACCTCAAATAAGCAGCCTAGACTGCCAAGCTACCATACTGACCCACTATACTACCCCTAGCCTACAGTTCATCTTTCAAAATCACTTAGGTGAGGAATTCTTCATTTTTTATTTTATAAAATTTTGTACTGTACAGTCCATTGGTTTATGAAATTATTGTAATACTGTAGTGTACAATACTTTGTACAGTATTTACTATTGCTTACCCTGGTAATTTTATCCTTATCATTCAAGGCTCCCTAACATATACAGTGTGTGCTGTACAGTAAACATCTCCATCTTTCACAACCTATTAAACAGTAGTACATCTATCAAAATCACTGACATAAGGTAAGGA